>NW_005054304.1:2911842-2920008 GCF_000277835.1 Geospiza fortis | reverse complement strand
CAGCAGGAAAATAAAATTTCTGCTTCTCTGATCATCTCAGGCTATTTCATAACTTTACTTATGTGCTTTTATAATGGGCCTCAAGATATTTAAGTATTCAACAACTTTTGCTTAAGAGATCCTAAAGTAGAAAACATTAATTTTTTTTTTAAGGCAGTGCTTGGGTAACAGCAGTGAGTCACACTCAGTAAGAGCCTTTGAAGTTACAAGTAGATATGAATGTTTGCTCGTCTGCACCTCAAAATTTTATTTTTTAGTAACTAAAGGACCAAGTAAAAAGGTTGCAAAAAAAAATTAAAATCCAGCAATTTTCAGTAATTTTATTCTACTGAGTAAGAGATAGATAATTGACCTAAGCATTTTTCATTCAGTACGAAAATGACTTGGTTGTGACTGGCTGGGCTTTAAGCAACTGCTATCTTATCAACTGGGAAACTGGATGATACCATGAATAGGACAAGTAATCCTTCCATTTTACTGATTATTGGTACATGCTCAAATTTAAAAACTGAATCCAGGTCTGAGTGTGGCAGGCAAGAAAGATAAGACAACAGTTCACAGGAAAACGGTGTGAATGACCGTGAGTCTAGAAAGATGTGAGGAAATATAAAAAAAAGGTGCCATGTGTCAGCTGGAAGAGAACAAGAGGAAAAAATAGGGTAATACTCTTTCAGTAAAAAAAAAAAAAGGGCTGGAGACTTCTTGATTTATGTCCAGGCTTCTGCTGGGAAATGGGGCCATCTTTCAAAACACACCCAATTCCACCAGATATTTAATGGAATTAGACTATTTCCACAAAATATTTCAATTTCTGTCAATTTTTTTAAGAGAAGCCATTCTATATGAGAAACCAGCCACAAGTGGAGTTCAGAGTTGGAATTGTTTCAACCCACAGTCAAATTCAGAAACAAAACCATTGTGGCTACACAAATCACATATTTTAAGCAATAGTTAAGCATGCAGTACACTTACAAATTAGAACTGGAAGACAGGTTTATTCAAGTACTTGAGGCTTACTTATTGCTTGCCCTCCCACACCATGAAAGGATTTTAGGCAAACAGAGGAAAATGCCTTTTTTATACTCAGACTGCTATCCACACACAAACCTCTCTGCCATGAAAGGTAATATCTGCTCTTAAATACAGAAACAATGTTCACCTTGATATAAGAAAGCAATATTGTTCATAGTGAGAACAAATGTTCACTGCAACAGGCTCCCCAGGGATGTGGTAGAGCCCCCATCACTGGAGGTTTTTAAGATGCAATTGACAGGGTGCTAAAATAACCTCATTTAGGCTCCCTTTCCCATGAAAGGTTGGATCAGATCATCTGTCAAGGTCCCTCAGAGCCTGGGCTGTTCTATGATTCTAGTTACTTCTATTAATATCTTCTGTTTTCAGAGACTCTCAGTTTAAGGATGTACATGGAGAAAGGGAGCTGGTGGTGAGGTCTAAGTCTGAAGCAAACACCAATGTGGCAGTCAGGAACAAACAAAGAGGGTGTCACTTGTGGCCAAGAGAACCAGAAGGTCATTTTAAAAAGAACAAAATATAGAATGTTTATCTAAGTGTAAATTAGAAGCAGGACTAAACATTACAGAACTACACGTCCCCAGCTCTTTTAATTCAGTCCAGTTTGTGTAACTAGAGATGCCATCCAAAGCAGTTTTGTGATGTCAGTGCCTTACCTTCTTCCTCTTCGATGAGGCCCATGTTTACATATGCTTGTGCCTTTCTCTTCCCACCATCAATTTCCACTAACTGAGCAGTGTTGTAGCTTTGCTCATAGAAGTAGTTACTTAACCATTTATCCTCAGGGTCACTGAAACAGCAGGCCAAGCTAAGCTGGTTATCATACACCTTCTCATAGTGCCCTTTGAAAACAAAACAAAACAAAAAAGTTATATTATCATCAGTGTTCAGAAATTTTGCATGTTATAGCAATAATCTCAATTAAAATTAAGAGCTATTTCTATTTCTTCCATTCAAATGCCATCAAGTTCTGCTACGTGTTCACTCAGAAAAATTGAAGAGGAAAATTATAACCTTACAAATTTGGCACAATTGGAAACATATTTCTGTTCTCATCTCTGTGTGCAAAACCAGAATTCAGTTCAATAAAACACACAGAACCTGGATAAAACACTGGCTAGTCAAAAGAGAAGTCAGAGTGAGACTGGAGAAGCATTTGTCTGAGCCCCTGGGCCCTGTAAGGCCAAAGAGCTTTCCAAACCTTGGACCTCTAAGGTAACAACTGTGTTGATGGAGATCAAGAACCAAAAAGAACACTCTGCAAACACAATCCATTAATTCATACAATTTTACATGTTCAAAGTATGACTTACAAGAGGGGCTTTGAGTTTTCATGTATATTCCCATGTTTAATACCTTAGCACTCTTAGAAATTAAAGACAAACTGAAATTGCACCCATTTCCGTAGGAACCCCCCACCCAGTTCACCAAGGAATTGCTCTCAGAACAAATGTGGAAAGAAGTGGATTCTAAGTCACAGATTTTCGCCATGGACTGAAGTTTGGACTCTACTCTTTATCATCTCAGACAGCTGAATGAACACACATTATCCCTAAAATTTACAAAAAACCTGCAAGTCCTAAATCTAAGTAGCAATACAAAATTATCCACTATTTAAAGATACAGAATAACAACTTATTGCCCTTGGAAAAGCACCTTTGAAAAAAAACCCCACAAGATATCAGCCTAGAATTATTCCAAAACTTTGCTAATTTGGAGTAGAAATCTAAAACTTTCCTGAAAAATGTTATCATACTGTTCCACCCTAAAGTGAATTTGAAAGATCTGTTTCTTTTATGATGCTGAAAAATCTATGAAATAATAAAGTAGAGCACGAGCATATGTTTCATGGCTAATATAAATTAATTTTCTGTACAAATTCTACTCCTGCCAGATGTGAAATTGAATAATTAGCTACAATTCCACTGCCGTTTCGGTGGGCTACTTAGTGTGTTTGTTAAATGAATACGAGCCAAACAGCCAGCTCTAAAAGGAATTTCCACATATTTGGGTAAAGAAGGAGTTAAGCACAGGTCTGGCAGCAGGTAAGAGACTTTCTGATTAAGCTGGGTGTGTGAACAGAACTGCTTTGTTTTCAGGAGCTCTGCAATTTGTAAGCTTTGCTCAAAAAGAGAGAAAATAGACAAAAGAAAAACCCCTCTTAATTCTGGTTATGGAGCACCACACAGAAATCAACTGGGAAAAAAAAATAAATCTTTTCAGTGTGGGCAAGATCTTGAAGTCCAGATCTTTCCCAAGTGTTTTAAAACTATGACAACCATACCAAAACACTTGAATCAAAAGATGCAGTTAAATTCTCTTCTTCTGTTATCTACAAGAAGAACTGGGGGAAAATCCAACTTCCAAAAGGATGAGTTTAATGACTCTAAATTGAACCACCTATGCAAGTCACTTGCACTATTTGGAACACACAGCAGAATTACCCAAACAAGTACTTTAAATTCATCACTAAACCACACAAGAGGGATTTGCCAGCCTCATCTCTAGTATGTTCTGTCTTAAAATTACAAATTACATATGATCTAATTGAAGAAATGTAAACCTCTCATTCTCTGTTGTCATAACTGTTATTTGACTTCTGACTATCTTGATAAAGATCTTCAGTGTGTTGCACAACACAGTAAGGACTTTACTCTTTTGAGAAAAAGGGCTACCACCCAATCATGTCTGTAGTCTTCAAGATGTTCATCTAATACTTGTTTCTCCCCCTTTTTTCTCCATCTTGGTCATTTCAGAGAACATTGCCTGAATTCTTCCTGCTTAAAGTTTTTTGAAATCAAGCTGAAACCTTTTCCCCATTCTTGAACACTCTTTTTATCTTTTGATTTAAAAATTCATTCCTTTAATGGTAAACAAAACTTTTTTTTACTGCTTGTGTTATTTTATTCATTTTATTTATTATTTGGCTTTCTTATTTATTTTCTCAGAATTTTGCCTTCCATGAAGTTGTAACCTCAGATTTCTACCTTTCTAATAATTCCCAGTAAAATATATAAAATTATGATTTTGAAGCAATGTGTGTTATTATTATATGCATTTCTATTTCTAGTATTTTAAAAGAGATAACATCCCTTCCAATAAATGAATGATTCACAATCTCTAAAATCACCAAAAAAGAAATAGCTCAGAAATTACATTTAGATTATCATCTCATCATTTGCATCTAAGGTTTTAAATCAAAATACCAGCTTAAGTTTTGAAATTCAGCTTTGAGAGGAATAATTATCAATACAGGCTTAATGTATTCCTAATCTGAATATTCTTCATGGCTGTGAGTTTTCATGCCTTTTGTTTCTCCTCAGGACTGAAAAAGCACCTCTTGGGTGCCTCTTTTTCAGAATATCCTGGAGTCTACATCATATAAAACATATTTATACATTAGAAATTAAGACTATTTTGGTACAATAGCCTCATAAAAATATCTTCAAATGATTCTGGAATGGAAATAACAAAACTGGGTTGGGCTTAATATACCTATATTTACCTGTGTACATGCATGCACACACGTATACATATATACCTGTATTTGTATATAACATATATTTATACACCTATGCAACATCATTATCTATCACACATATCAACATTACACTAAATCCAAGACACTGCACTGTACCAGCTACTAAGAAGAAAATTAATTCAATCCTAGCCAAAACCATGACAACACAAAGAGATAAAGTTAACACCCAGCTGGGATTCATCCAAACTAACCAATTTAGATACGGACAAGAGTTACCTAGGATTCCTTTCCTCTCAGTGAAAAAAAGCAGATACTTCTTGGATGAGGTTTATCTCACCCTGACTTGAACAAAGCTTGCAACACAAGGGAATGCCTTTAGAGATTATCTCAGAAGTAGAGGCAGAGCTTCCCACGATTACAAGCACACGACCACATAAGCAGCAAAATACAAAACCTAATTATAACCACCAACATAAAGATAATAATACACATTAGACCACAGCTAAGTGAAAATGAACTCAAAGATACTAGAGGATGCATACAAATGGTTGCAATAAGCCAGAAAGAGAAGAGATAATTGGATCATCGTTGGATAGAGACACACTGGATACAGATTTGCTCCTCTGAAATCATTGCTACAAAGTATCAAGGCACTTATGCGACATAAAATTACGCAAATAACTTCAGGTAGTGCCCTACAAATCCCAAGGGATGGAAGTGACCCGAGGCAGACTCCAGCTACTGCCACGGCTTTGATTGAATGAACTTTAATGTGACCTCTGCTGAGGATCCTGCCGGTGCATAACAATGAGAAGTGCACAAAGACAACCTTGTCTCTGGCACTGTCTTGGGCAGAGGCTGACCGGATACACAGGCCATGAAACAAACCCCACACTTTGACAAATCATTTAGATTTGGATCCAAAAGTCTGAGTTACTGATCAAGAAGTTAACTGATGTTATTCTGACAGTGGCAAAGCTACTGTGTCGGACTTAGTGAAAGTGAACTTTTACATCCCCAGGAGAGGAATACGGGAATCGGTAAATACTCTCTTCTATAAAATCTCCAAGTAGTTCAGATATTAAAACTTCGAACTCTCTGGTTTTGTAGAGTACATTCTCTACAACTGATTATAAAATACATGCAGACAAGTCATCTTTAGGTATCTGCTGATCAAAAAAATGAAAAACAACTCCCTAATTGAGTGTTTATGTACAAAAGGAGAGTTGTCCTATCAAACCTTCCTGAGATCTTTCTGTTAAACAGAGATTAAAAAAAACCCAAAAACCTTCAACTTGAGCTTAAACATTAAACCCCATATATTAAACACACAGGGTATTCCCTGCTGTGTATCAGGATCTCTTTAGGTGCACCTCAGCTGCCAGGTAGCATCTCCTCTTGTGCTCAAGCCATAGGCCCTGATCAGCCCACTGAACAACACCTTTGTTCCTGGGCTCTTCTCAAGAACTGCAAGGCTGTGCACAAAACAGAGGATTACTCAAATCCATATCTGCATGTTTGCTGTGCTTAGCTAGACAACTACTAAGTAGTGCAATGCAAGGGATAGTGAGGTGCAGTTTGAGAACCCCAACAGGGCTAACATGAGAGAAAAGAAACACACAGAAAGTCAGCAAGCCATCCTAGTGTGACTCAAGTACAACTTGCTGCCATATCTCTATGATCTCCTTTGTGACAGGATGCACTGGAAGAAAGGGAAAGAAGTACAGGAATGGTCTTTAGAGAACAGATGAAAACATCAGGAAGAGATCCTGGCTTGGTGTTTCCTTTGAAGAACAAAATAGGCAGGTGTTCCATTTTCCATCAACAAGAACTTGTACTGATTTTTAAACTACAGGTATCAGAAAGAAATCTTTCAACATCCAGCTATGAGACCTTATTTCCCACTCAAAAAGCCACCAGTCAGTGCTTTGTTCCTGCCAGACAAAGGCCATATGCAAATGCTTCAACAGGTGTTGACCCTCATCATCCAGTTAGCTGTTTAAAGTGTGTATGACTGGATTATAACGGACCCTTCACTCTTGAAGGCACATAAAGGTGTGGCCTAAGGTCAATTAAATCACTAGGAGTAATTTTTTATGTCAGAATGAGACACAGTGCTGGAAGACTGATTTTTCTTTTGCCAAAAGATCAAAATCAGTGACTTAGTAGCAAGACAGCTGATGCCGTGAAGAATTCACACAGAGAAAGATCCAGGATGGAAGATGTTGGACCAAAAAGAAGCACAAACTGCAGCTGAATATGGTGCTGCAATCAGTTATTTCCACCTGGATCTATACACAGCAAAGAATCAGTCCCTTTTGCTTGCTTAGAAAAAGGATGCCTCTACATCTATAGGTAGAAGACTCCTCAATCACTCCTTTTTCCAGAGAGTTTATTCTTAAATGGATAAACTTTTTTTCCTGAATGTTTAGCTGTAAGTCAACAAATCAAGAAAGTGAAAATGTGAGTTTTGAGCACGATGACACCAAGTTACAGGCAGAAACTGTTTCCTAGAGTGTGCACAGAGCACACCATTCCCAACACTGCCGAGTACATACAGGGAAAATGCTTAATCAATGCACAGTCTATTAAAAATGCTAAGGAAATGGTCAGGGTATAATTTTACTGGGTAAAGGATAAAACCAGCTAATGATAATAATATGAGTCAATTAACTGGTAATTTGGAATGCTAAAAGGAAACTCCAAGCTATTGCAACAAAAACATACTACAGAAATTTTCTAACAAGTGCTGCTTCTGTTGAAGTTAATGGTAGTTCTACAAGTGGCTGTATTTTGAGATGGTTAGGTTTCTTTCCTGGACAGAATCACTTCAACTTTTTGTAAGATAACTACAAAAATAATAAAATTCTCCACTGGTCTCCAGCAACTGCTGCATTTTTTCCTGTGATAAAATATTAAGTAGGGAGTGACAAACCTGCTTAGAAAATAAAACAGCGTTCCCTTGCCCAGCCCCTCAAAAGCAAACAAAACTATGCCTCATCCAAGCAAATATTAAAAGAGGGTTTGTTATACTTTTTTCTTTTAAGGCATAACCTACTTCCATTTTTTTTTTCAAAACAGCATGGGCAATATGGTTATTGCAATGTTTCTAGCCCAAGCCTAAGGCATAACCTTACAGAAAAGCTTTCTACTGTAAAATGCTAAACTCTGTTTTCGACCTTGAGTATACTGGACAAAGATTTTCCAGTGCATGCACATCAAATACTCATGCTTTTTTTCATACACTTTATGAAAAGACATCTTTTACAACAAAAACTAACGTTAACTCATACTGTCAAAATTTTTCTCTACACTGAAGTGAGGGAAAGAAAGCCAAGCTGTCACTTCTTTCTAATTGTGCATCTGGTACTGTCTAGAGCAAGGGTTAGCAGTCTGCAGCACATGCACAGATTCAGCATTTAGCACACAGCATAGCACAAAGGTTGAGTGGGGTCAGGAACCAGGAGCAGGTGGGATCTAAGAAGGCCAGCAGCTCCCAGATTTTAACTCCTGGTTTCCAGCAGCTGCTGCAGTAATCAGCTAATAAGCAGTGTCTTGCCCTTCTGAAGGGGTGTTCATACCTGAGGATTCCATCCTCTGGCTTTGGCACAGTGATCTGCTGCTACAGTGCTGAGTGCCCAGCACAAACTTCA
>NW_005054304.1:2888879-2911820 GCF_000277835.1 Geospiza fortis | reverse complement strand
GAGTTAACAGCTGGGACAGCTCTTCCTTTAATTGTTCTTGAGCTGGAACTTGCTTTGCACTCCTTTCCATGGCTACAAGCAAACCAGCTCACTCTATACTGACAGAGTACTGTCAGTACTGATAAATACAAAATACAGCTTCCTTTTGAAGGAACCCCCAGTATTTCCATACATGTGCCAAGAAATCACTGTATACACCAAATGCTGAGCTGTGCAGATCCATTACTCTGGCATTTATCCTTTATTCTTCTGTAAAAAGACCTACAACTATATACATATTTAAACAGCTCAACTACCTCCTTTTTTCCCCTAAGCTCCTGAAACCAGAACTTGTAAAAAAAGAGGTTAGTCCAGTATAAAGGAACATCAAAGAATAATTAAAACTCTCTCAATTTTGAAGTCAGAAACATTTACTTTACTTGTATAAAGAAGGCAAGACAAAAATATAGTCAAGCATTGGCAATATTTCTGCCAGTGCTTTAGAATAATGCTGAACTCAGGGCAAAATAACTCCATCAGTCATTTTTCTGAAAAGCTGCAAGGATTAAAGTTCCCTCTCTGTTTTTTAAATACTTGGGAGATATTCAAATGCAACAAAAAAGAGTTTAAATTCTCCAGAAAAGCTGTGGTTTTTTTCACACAGTAAAGTACTGGTAATAGGCTATTAAAAATAAGACAACTCCTGTGTAATTTGAAGTTCAACCAAAATATTCTATTAAAAATGAAAACAGAGAGAACCTTTACTGGTGTATGTAAAGACAATCAGTGTAGTGCTGGTAAACAAAATTCTACTATTTTCAAACAGAGCAGTAAAGAAAGTAATTGCTCTTTGATATCAGCCTGCACATTGTGATGAATGCCTCTGATTCAGTTCAAGCAAATTATTTATGTCCAGAATCGTAGTGTCCTAGAACTATAAACTGTGGAAACCATTACAATATTAACACTTTCCACCAATAATTATGAAAACTGAATGTGTACATAGCTTGCTCTGTACACTATTGGAGATACCATAAAACTCTAAAATTAGAAGTTCTAAGTTATATTCAAAATTAAGACAGCAATACCCTATTATCCAAAAATAATAGATGAGAAAAATTAAATAACAAATAAGAAAATTATTTACTGACCAAGTAAGCATTTTATTTTCCACATACCACTCCAGGTTCAAACCCCAACATTTTGTGAAGTTTCAATTCATAAAAAACTTAAAAGTAATGAATTTTTATGGCCATCATGTATAGCTCCTATCTCTTTTTCAGCACCATTGTTACCTGAGATAGGTAAAATTTCAGCCAACCTAATATTAGGAACATCAACCACGCTATGAAACTCTCACCATTTGCTGACCCAAATATTACCTTCACCCTTTTAAGCTTGAACTGTGGCAGCTAAAGAGTAAATGCAGGTCAGCTGCCGTTGTGGCTGCTACATCATGGTAAGTTCTAGCTGAGGTGAACTGCTGAATGATTCTTAAATGGTGTCAACTGGAGTTGTCAGGAGATCATAAGCCAGAGCCCCAAGCAATTTGATTAGAATCAGAGAGTAACCGGATTAGCAGAGCTACTGAATTAGTGTTTGATGAGCTGCACAATTCATGTGAATCTTCACAGAACTGCTGGCTCTCAGACCTGCAACAGGAATTACCATCCACTCCTTCATCTGCCAGGCAACTCAAACCTCATTTTATACAAACAAGACATTTGTGCAAAGATTTGCACTGAAACCGGTGAAAAAAATCAAAACAAATTATGCTCTGATCCAGCAATTCAGTAACGCTTGCCAACTCCTAATCCTCATTATTTTTCTCTTCTTTCATTTTAATCAACAGGCGAAGTTGGGAGATACTCTCTCCTAGAGGCAAGGTGCAATCAGGCAGCTGGTGGTGGTACCTTGTCTCTGGGAGAGGTGAACGACTTACAGAGCCCAGCACACAAGAAATGCCAGGTTCAGTGAGAGAAGGGTAGGAACTGCACATTTGGGAATGCCTTGCCTCTCTGGGAGCATGTTTGCCACCTCTGTTGTCACACATCAGCCTGTAACACTGAAAAATATCATGCACTGAAGGCAGGCAAACTGTTCTCCTCAAGTGGCTGCAGGGAGCAGGCCCATGGAGATAAGCCATGTCCAGTACTTTTTGACCATCAGATATTGGCAGAATGCTTCTGCCAGGCCAGTCCAAGCCCCAAACTTCTCTCATATTCTGCAAGATACAGGGGCGCCTGTTCAGGTTTTAGTCATACTCCGGGCAAAGGTAAAGATTCCTTCCAATTATGGTTGGCTGGGCTTCCTGTTAAGAATTACAGCGAATTAAACAAAGAAACACAACTTTTGGCTTTCATGGCAAGCATCAAATAAACATTCAAAATTAGCATTTTTTGGAAGTGCCAAAATGGTTTATTTTGCTATTCCTTTTTTTGAAATGAAGTTGCGTTCTAAATTTCAGTTTAAAAGCTTAGATTCCAAATTCACAAGAGTTACTGTAGGTTTTCATATTTGTAATGATCAAAATGCAACTTGAAACAAGACAACTATACTGATATCAACTCAGTTATGAAGCAAGATTACAGGTAGAGCTTTGTCTGCCTCCATCCCTGCAATTATTCCAGTGGAGAAAGATGGAGTAAGTTAGGTTACTATTTATAGTAAAAGGAAATGATAAATATGAGTGCTTAGTAAATAGTAGGCAATAGAGAAAATACAGTAATTTGGAGTTATGTCTTCACTAATATCTAGTAATTCACAGGTGGCATGTTACATCTGTGTGCTGTATTTTATTTGACATGTTCACAATCCTTTTTAAGTCAGTCACAAATCCAAACAGTTAGCAGGGTATTTAATAAAAACAGATTTATAAAATTATTACTGCGTGAAACAGCATTTCACCTATTAAATTTTTCTAATACAAAACCAGCTACTCAAATCAATAGCGGAAGAAAAAGAATAAATAATGAAACTATGAGAAAATAATTGAGATGTTATCAAAGCTATAAATACATCAAACGTTTCTGATGTTATCAAAATTCACTCTACATGTTTTTTCCTTTTTTTTTTCCTTCCTTCACAAAACCTCTCCTGATATCTGCAGCTCCTAATCATTTATTCTATAAATACAGCTCAGTTGACTAAGGCTGCAATGTGCTAAGATGCAGTAGCGTTTCAAATTCATACATGAAACAATTTGGAAGCTTCCCCCAGGCGCTGGCGGCTGCAGCTCCCGCTGCTCCGCTACCCACAATCCCTCCATTTACCTGCTCGCCGGGCTGCCTCAGCCCCGGTCAGGAAGTGGGAAAGCTGATCCAGCTTATCAGGCTGCTCCTCCAGGGACTTCTCATGCCATATGGCTGACCCAGGCCCTGCAGCCTCCCTGAAGGCATTCCACTTCTGGATCAGAGTGAGGAGCTCAGAGAAGGACTTGTGATAACCCCGGCGCAGCATGTCTATGCAGATGTTCTTCTCATATGAATTCCTGTAACTGGGAATAAGAAAGGGAAATTTTAAGCCTTTAAACTTGTATTCTGTTCTCCACCTTACCAAATAAGTGCAGATAACTACAACAGCTTTCAGGAAGAGACCTCTGCAGTTCAGCAGCAGGGAGTGGGTATTATTTCCCTCACTCAAAAAGAGATCTGCTAAAATCTGCTTGCAAATGCCATACCCTAGGGAAGCAAACATGGCAATAATCAATAAATAACAATATGTACATTGAAAACACGGTCAAAAATACACTGCTATTCTTTAGCTGATATTTGGTAGAAAAGGCTGACTGATGGGAACACCCCCCCCCATGTTTACATTAGCCCATGAAAACACAATGAACCCTTAGTTTGCTTTAAGACAGTGCACAGGGAAAATTGAGGCTCATGTCAAAACAACATATATGTTGTTATACATAACGTTATTATATGTTATACATACATATTGCTATATGTTATATGTTGCTATATACATACATTAAATAGTTTTGCTGTAGGACAAGATGGCTTGGCTTAAAATGTCAAGCAAATGCTATGCCAAAAATATATGATATGCCAGAATAATTAGATATTATTTTCCTTCCATTTAGCATATAACTTCAGCTGGTTTAGTGATGCAAAAGTTTGATAATTCCTCTCTAATTTTACAAATAAGTGATGCTATAATGAATTTTTATTGAATTTAGTGCCTTCATAAACTCTGATAAGATATTCATATCAAAAAGTTGTAGAATCAAATATTCTCAATTGGTAATACACATTTAGAGGTATTATTTATGGAAATAATCAAAATATTTCTTTTATATGGCATGAAACAATCATATTGTGTCCTGTTCTGGAAAAAACTATGAGTCCAATGGGACTGCAACACAAGGTACAGATATAAAGGCTTGCAGGGATGGTTGTCCAGTCTGAGAAAACCAATCTTAACCCCAGTAAAATGGCAAGGACACAGATGTGTTACCTTTATCTTGTATATCCCATGGAGTTACCAAACTGTTTTCAAGACTGTCCTTTTAGATTAAAAACCATTCAAATTCAAATTATCTCAGCTTTAAAATAAATATGAAATTCTGAAAAATGAGATTTATAATGTATGTAATAAATTCAGATGTAATAATAATAGCCCAATGAGACTAATACCTTGATCTTAAAAACAGCTACTACAATTCTTTAACAATGTTGATAAGATGGAAGTGATGTGAAAAACTTCTTCGCTAGATGTCAATAAAATAGACAGCAATGTAAGATGTAGGAAGCAAATAATCTGCATTATTTCATATTTGATATAATTAAAATAAAATCTCTTACTACACAGATGCGCGTTAATCCTTCATGTGTACTTTTCATATTTCACTTGCATAACTGAGCATAAAAATATTAAATAACCCCAATACAATTTAGACCAGACAGTACTGAATTTGTGTTTGTATATAAATGGATGCTTTTTCAGACTGAAAATCACACATTTCTCACACACATAAGGGAAAAGATATAACTACTCTGTACCATAAAAATCTGCAACATTTATCTTATAAAAGTATATGAAAAATATGTTTAAACATTTAAGTATTCATTTACTAGAATATGCTATATTTGACATATACCAAATGTACAGTATATAGCTTCAAAATACTGTAAAGATACTATGCTAATACCATGCAATGTATTCTCTATTTTTTATATGGAATACCTTTTTCTTTACTGTTTAAAAATTCTACGCAATCAAAAAAAACCAAAAAAACCCTGAAGAGCATAGGTAAAAAATTGCTACCAACTTCCAAAGGCCTAGGACTGAATGCTACAGTAATCTAACTCAGAGAAGTGGAATAACAATCTGCATAGCAGGCACACACGTGCCTATTTATACAATGGTTTCTATATATGTTTGTGTGTGTACATGCATTAGATCAGGAGATGTATTGGAAATAAACGAGGAAGTAGTGCTAAAAGATCTCAGCAGTCACTACCCAAAATGTCATTCAGGTAATTTTTAACACTCACTGGACACAGAACTGGTATTCATACAAATAGAAAAACTGTGTCCATGTTATTTTCTGTAGACTGATGCATTTTACTTGAAGTTAAAGCATATTTTTCAGCAAACCAGTACAGGAAAACAAAGCACATAGTAAAACATGTAATTTTTAGAAACCTGTGTCAAGAGGGTTTTAATGAATCCCATCCCAATTAATGGAGAAATTGAAATAATGCTGAGGTAATCCTACTGTGTACAGCACATTTTTTTTCTGTGGCAAAGAGGACTGATTTTAGCATGCAAGCAATGAAGCTATCTTTTGTAAAACCCTTCAAATTTAGCGGCATAAAAATGAAAGTCATGTCAGTTATGCATAAAGCACACAAGGATAATACTATTGTATTATTATATAATTACAACACCATTGTAATACTATATAATAATACTATTCTTTAAGTTTCTGTAATATATAAGCTACGAGTGACTGATCACACACAAACAGTGAAATTGGGCAAGGGATTAATGGTATTAGGGGGATAAATGTTATTTGTCTCCCCTAAAAGAGCTTGACACTGCAATGAAATCTAAGATAGTTACAGTAATCAGTGTTTCCAGATGAAAATTCCAGGGTCCTCTTTTCCCCCATCAAACATTCCTTTTGAACAGAGGCATGGTGTAGGTGAGAGCAGCAAACTTTTCATGATACCTTGAGATAAACTATAAATCCTTAGTTCTCAAAACACTTTGCATCCTACTTTCTATGATGTCATGCAGCATGTAAAATCTGAGGTTAAGCAGAACAACTCATGTTTTAGATAACTAAAGATTACTTGATTTCTAATATCAATATTAAAACATCAAACCTAAGGTTCCTTCTAACTCAGGATATTCTATGATTCGGTGATTTATTTTATAAATTCCATTGTTAGCATTAGTGTAGTATGTTTCTACATTGATAAGCAACCTTACACTAAACACTTTCGAACCTTGCTACCTAACAAATTATGATTTATTGTTAAACAAGGGAGTCTGTTTTTCTGCATTCGTCCGCGCTGACCTGAGGTTTCCTTTGAACAATTAAGTTACTTCCAGGAGCGAAATGAGAGAAGACTGCCTGCCCTTTGCGGTGCCCGGAGCGGAGCCGATCTCGGGGTTTAATGGTCTCTGGGGGCATCTACTGGAAATGTGGGAAACTGCAGGCAGGATGCGCGGATCCCGGCGCAGAACAAAAGGCCGGGCCGTGCCCCGGCACAGGGCGAGGGGCCGCCACGGCTCGCACGGCCGCTGCAAGCCACGGGATGTGTCGGACCAGAGAGAGCAGACAGCTCTGTAAGGTCGACCGGGGTTCGTTTTGAAACTAAATGTGATGTGACTGCAAACCCAAAGTTCTCCCTCCCCGAGGGTCATCATGAGATCATGCCAGAGAAAAAGGTTTCAGATGGATTTTTAAAAAAAGCTAACTATTTTTAAATGAAATTTGGAGCATCTCTATGTATTTATGGTTAAAACAAAGATAGCAGTTAATCAGGTTTTAAAGGAGAATTGGCTTGCTCTTCTCATGCATGAAACTCAACAGATGAGAACCCCAACATTTACCACAGAGCCAGCTGATTCTGAGAATCCCCCGATCCTCTGCCTGTGCATTCATTTCTGTCATTGCTGCTACCCCGTGCTGTTGCTAAATGTTTATTTACACAGGCAGGGCACTGAGCTCCAGGTGGATCTGATCCTACACCAGCAGTTACTGTGATGCAGCGCTGCATCAGAAAGTGCTGAAAAATTCTGTGAGCTTCTGAGTCTCTGTGTCATGATGGGGATTGTGTGTCACAAGAGTTTTCAGCACCAAATAAATAACCAAAAGTTAAAGCTGCCATTTTAGTGGCACTTTGGTACAAGTCACAAATTTGTGCTATGTAACATCACATGGGTGGAAGGAGCTACTTATTGAATGTGGATCTGTGAGCTAGAAAAGACACTGCTGTTAACACCGTGCTTAATTTAAGTGTACTCAGATATTGCTACAGACATGTAAATTTTTTCCTAAACTATACAGCTACTTCCGTAATTTTCTTATATGGATTTCTTTTTGCATTATCATTGCTATTACAAAACTATCTCAAGTCATGCTGAGAAATCATGGAAACCTGATTCTAATCTGTCTTTATCAGTGGAAGAATAATAAATAGCAATGTTCAGTGAGATTAATGATTACACTGTTGCTCCAGTCTCAAGGACTTTCCTATATTATGGTATTACACTTTTACAAGACCCTTAAGCAATACTGGGAGATCAGCACAGCACTCCACAACACTCCTTCCAACTTAAAGTCCTCCACAATAAGGCTATTTGCATTCTACCCTTTAAACTGAAAGAGAGGACAGCAAAAGGAAATTAAGAGGCCAAGAGGCAGGAGCTGGTGTTAGAAATGATCAAAACAGCCAGCATAGCATAACAGAATCATTTATCAGGAGCTTAATTCTCTATGCCTCCTGTCTAATGTGGTCAATTACAGACATGCAAAATAAGTCCAGAAGACTACTACTTTCAGATGGCAGATTTATATATTTATAGCTATATATATTTAATATTAGGTTTCATATCTTTTGATTTTGTAGGGCTTAATTAGTATTTCCAGTTAATTCCAGCTGCTGATTACAATACAAGTTGTTGTATTGTACTGTAGCAATCCCATTTTGTAAAGAACAAAATGGCATAGATTAAACAACGATAGTATATAAAATATTAAAGTGTACTTCCAGTGTAAAATAATTACTCTACCAATTATTATAATGTTTAAAAACTGTATTCAAATAGGTTTCATCCACTTGGGATTTCCGTCTGCAGTTGGCAAGCCAATGACTGATACAAATGCCTTAGATAAGCATCACAAAATTATGAAAAAATAATAAAGATATTTTTGCTTATGTTTATTTAAGCAAATTTATTTTAATTCCCCCCATTTCCTGTCTATAAATCTACAAGAAAATTAAAATTACATAAACTATGTGAATACTTTGCTACTTTTTGCTTAACCTATATGCAAAAAAAAACACATCACAAACATGGGAATATCAAAATTTACCCCCTAAAATTTGAAAAATATATGCATTAAGTGAAAACAAATATAGTACATAAAATACACAAAAAACCCAAATATGCTGTACGATTTTATACATTCAGGCTGCTCTGCCTAGGATTTGAAAGAGGAATTGTTATTTAATTATAGCTGGACAGCCAAAAACCAAGAACAGTTTTGCAACCCTGTTGGTGATGCCCAAAATGCGCTAAATTTTGCACAGGGAATTGTTGAACACAGAAAGTGCACAAACAAACACTTGGCAAATATGGAAGGTGAGGTGCCTTTAGCACCTAGGTTCCAGTGGTGTCAGCCCCTATACTCACACTGCTGCTGTCTACTGGGCTGCAACCCACCAAAGGTGAGCACACAGCTAACTCATAATCCAAGCCCTGTGATATCCCAGTTCTCTGGGAAAATCTATCCACACAAGTATTTTGCTAAGTCAAGCCCTTGTATGGTCCAGGCACTCAGCACATTTCAGTACCACGTACTGCTACAGATACAAAGCTATTTAACTGCACCAGGGCACAGCCTCTTTAATCCTGCTTTAAAGACTGTCCGTTTAAATACTTTTCTTTTAATGAAATATTTACTGCATGGTAATATGTTAAATTGTAGACTATAGTAATCTCATTAAAAAAAGATATGACAGTACAGTAAATGCCATTAAGCAGTAATAGACAGCTTACACTTCAGAATATTTTAATACTAAGGCTGAGTGTTAAATTACATTAGGGTGGGGTACCTGCTTTTTAATTCCAAATTACAACGTTGAAATAGCTAATATCATATTACAAAAAATAATAAAATCCACAAACCCCCAAAATGTTATAAAAAGGATTCCTTATTCTAATTATAAATAAAAAATATTGCACGACAATTTGTACACATCATGGGAGGGAAAAACAGCACTTGGAATTGACTTGTAACAATACAGATTTTTAAAGAAGAAAAACTTTATGGAGCTATGTATCCAGAACTATAACAGAAAGATGAAAATAAAGCATGTATTAAAAAAGTGGGGTAGGTACTTTATACTATATATATGTATATATATTTTTTTTTTTTTTAATGTACAAGTACTTTTAGCTTTAGCAATGCAGTGTTTTCCATCTGCTGCCTCAGTCATTGGATTGTTGTCAAACCACACTTTAACCTAAATCATGCAATCAAAGGGAGATGCACACCCTGTCAGTAGGATCCCGCAAAGAACACATATATTGAACTCACTTCCTTTTGTTCAAAGCTACATAAAATGAAAAATTAATCAATTATAAACATCAAAGGATGACACATAAAAAGTGTTTTAAAATGAATGTAAGCACTGTAATAATTAAGAATCCTCATTAACCCAGAAAATGGAAATATAAATTTAGGAATGAACTTTTGAAACATTCTGTCCCTAAACATAAATGCAAAGAAACATTAAAACTAAAGATAAAAATTCTACCCTAATAAAAATGTTCATCTTACATAAGTAAACACACCTGTGATTATTTCCAGACTAATCAGAAGAAACCACTATCTTCATTAATCATTCCACTTTTCTTTCCAAATTAATAATGTTCCTTAACCAAAAGCAAATCCAACCACATTTTATGGACTACTATTTATCAAAATGAAGTATTTCTCAACTTCTCTCTTTTATTTCAGAGCTGACCTGATGGTCTGAGAGCTAGAAACATGTGAGTTTGGAATCCTTTCTATTTGACTTGCATGATAGCAAAGCAGTCACTAAATTTCTCTGCATGTTTATTTTACAGTGTGCAGGACAGACAAACAATTATTTACTTTCTGTATCCTCTCAAGCTGCTCTTACGAAATTTCATAAAACCCTATACAAGGTTTTGCATTTATTGCAGTATTGACATGAACAATTCACACAGTACTTTTGCTTTTGTTTGGGAGATCTTATTCAAGTCCTCAGCTGAATTTACTCAGTAGGATAAGGACAAATAGACCACAAAGAGATTGATAAGAAAGGAAAGGCGAGGATTTTACATGATGCAGGATTCACTGTAAAAATTATTAGGAAGTCATGACTGTACCAAGGCAGATTAGACAATCTTTCTTCATCTCAGCCTCTTTTTGCGTGTTAGAGATGCTTCACCTTTAGGGAGTGTTTTAAAAATAGAAGTCAGTTGTGTACTGCCTGTACATTATCTTCAGTAGTAAATATTGTTGAACTACTGTGAAATGAAAGCACTAAAAAACCGTAAGACCAAACTTAGTAAAAACAACAAGTTACATAAAAAAAGAAAAACTTCGGCTCACTGTGTTCTTCTTTATTAAAGTATGTCATGTATTTTATCTTTGCAAGAGTTTGATGAGTTTTTGCAAGTAAAATTCTGTTTCCTCTATACTTGCTAATAGTCATGAGAATCTGTAGTTTGCACCTTCCCATTAAAAATGTATTGTATTTTTTGAAATTATTCACCCCGCCTTTTATCCAGATCATGTCTTTGAAAGGAGGAAGTAGATAATAAATGGAATAATTCATGATTTCCCATTAAATATGAAACTTTCTTTTGCAGAGTTTAGAAAATGAAGTTCTACATAATGTACAGAAGTTGATTAGAACTTTTTTTAACCTTTTCAAGAAAAATCTTCCACATTACACAAATGCACAGAGAAGTTTCTTTAGGAAAGGCAAACCATTCACTTCCTACACAGTTCTGTTCCTCAGATCACTGCCTAATTACACTAAATAATATGCTTATCAGGCCCAAAATTCACAGAGATCATTCATTTGACCAAAAAGAATGTGTGCCTCTAAGTTCTAAAATCTCTTTTTGAAAGTTGTTTAATAAACATTGAATCCTGGTCATGGCAAGCGAGATTTTTAGGAATTATTCAGACTGGAAAAAATACATATTTAAACAATATTGTGAAAGGAATTTAAAATTTATCATCTAGCTCACTACGCGACTTGTGCCATCTCCCTTTCCACAACCAGCAGGGAGTTTGGGACACAGTGCCTTCATTTAAAATTTCTTTTACCATGAAAGGATAAATTTCTTTGGTTCTGATTTACCCTCTTCCATAGTTTTTAGTATCTAAAAGTGAAGAGATACCCTCATAGAATGTAAATGAGTTTACACAACATTCCACCAGTTTTTGACCTGAGTAATGTGAACAAAGAGAGCCATAAGGTGTGTACAGGTGGTCCAAAGACTGATATCAGGAAGAACAGCAAAGTGTTGCTAGGACTGAACATAAAAGGGAAAGAAGTCTACTTCTTTCTCTGTTTGCTGCCATCTCCTTGAGCTTGCCTCCCTCCGTCTCTACAGCATAGTACACAGAAGAAATGGAAGCAGCTCACAGCAGTGCCTCACTGGAACCAAATACTGTCCAATCAAGGGCTGAAATACAAGGCCAAAGCAGAATCTGCTCCTACACATTATCTGTCTACACCTCAAATTGCCTTCAGCAAGCTTGCTAGTAATAGCAGATGCACTTTGTGCTTCCTTTGCCTTAATCCCATACCAACAATATATTTTCCTCACCTTTTTTCTGCTAGTGCTTCTATTCTCTTCCTTGAGAGCCTCACTTATTAACAGAGAAATGGTCAATTACCCTACAACATAAACCCCCTGTGCCTAGACCAAGCCCCTCCAAATTGGGAAGCCCCAGTAAAAATTTCAGGTAGTGAAAAAGACAACACGGCAATATGATGTCAATGAAAAAAAGGTCCCCAATTATTTTTTGAGTAACCTAAGAAGTCACCTTATTAATTTATATGGTAGAGGTGACAGCTACTAAAAGTATGGGTTAATCAAATCCCCAATCAGCTATTTCTGTTCAGCTTCCTTAAAGCACTGGTCCTTCAATGCATGGAATACAGACAGATAAAGAAGCAAATAAATAAAAAACTGAGTGCTGAAACAACTCTCACGATTGAAATAAATCACCAAGGACAAGGTCAGAAAAATCCCAGTCTAATACTGAGGCTAGTCCATCATGGCTATGATGAAAATACAGAATAAACCTTCATAGCAGGTCCTCTCCTCTCCATCAGCCCACAAATCCCATTTTTCTCCCTCAGTGAACTCTCCAGATCATCCTGGCCTCTAGTCAGGTGAGGATGTTTATCCCTCTTTAGTCCTGGAGAACAGATAGGGCTGAGTATTCAGAGAGCACTGGTAGAAGACGTATGGATGTAGCAAAGAAATAATTTATTTCCACAACTCCTCTAAACACTTAATCCCTCACAAATTTTCCCACATCTTTCTTCCTTAACTCTACTTAGCTGATCCTGACACTGAAAAGAGCAGAAACTTGGGGAGGGTAGTAAATAATTTGTCTCTGACTGAAGAATGGAAAAATAATTTTTTTTCAGATGCCACCAACAGAAGTTTTAAAATGGATGCCAGGTCACTTCTGTTCTGCAGTTGACAGCCTCCTGTAAAAATGTTGCCTCAGGAATCAGTTTCTAAGACCTCTACCTCATCCTTTTTACAGTGTTCAAATTTCCATAGTTCTGCAGTGTGGGATTGAGTGGTAAATTATGTGTCTACATCTGAGCTCATCACCCTATGATCTCTCTATAAGCAATGGAGAGAAACAGGTGCTTTGAAAGTATAATTCACCTTATTCTAAAGCACTTGTCTGGATCCTGAAAGATGGGGCTCAACTAATCACAAGGCTGGGGTTATTAACCTGGATCAGTCAAGCTTGGGTGAAAGTCCCTCTGCTCTTGTTGCAGGGAGTTTACAGAAGCTATGCTATAGCTTATTCATCTATATTCATCACTCCTCACTGCTAGAGCAGAAATTTTATGTTCCATTTTGCAGCCAACAATCTCAAAAATAGTTTAACAATCCACCTTCCCAGTACTGGCAGAAATGGCCAATAACTGCTCTGGAGAACACCTGAGAATTAGAGCCTTTGCCTTTTTCTGTTTCAGCTAATCCTAAAGTGGGTCAGCCATTGGAGAATTCTAAGCAGAACAGCCCACTGTATCTCAAAAACATCTGACAGAATGTGTGTAAGAGAATGTTGTCTCCCACATGAAAAAATTCACCTCACAGCCTGTCTTTACTGACACAAATTTATCAAACAAACTTTCCATAACACACTGATCCATCATTCATGAGACAGAAAACACAAATACAGATTTTCTGCATACCTAGGTAAGCCTTCACTACCTCTGTATAACAATTTGGATTTCTTTTGACCATCAGAGCCTTGAGGACCATAGAACTCCATCATCCAACTCAAATGTATTTAAAATACATGTAGTAACATCACTGATGTAACTTTTTTAGTTACAGCTAAGCAAAGCTATTCCTCTAATCAAATACATTTCAAAGTTTCTCCTTCTAGTCTTCAACTCTTTTTCAATGACGTGCTCCTCTTTCGACAATTTTCATTTGTATGAAGAGGAGAGAACTGTTACTTGATCTTTCTGGCCCTGACAAAAAGATCAGGAAACAAGAATGACAATATCAAATTCTGGCCCATTTTAGACTCTAAACTAATCTGAAGATTAAATCCTGAAATTAATCTCTTGATGAAAAATGCTTTACTTCACAGTTCATCGTGAACTTCTTGACTCTTAGTTCAGTCATATGAACTATTTTTCATTTTTACTGCAATTTGATTTTGAGCTGTTAATAACTTGGTGAGTCAGGACTAAGAACAGAAGGTATCAATGAAAGCACACTGAAGGCCACAGGAGTCAGCCAACCTCCACATACAAAAACCTGCTTCTGTGGCAAGAAAGCTCTCACATTCTGCATTAATGAACTTCTACTTTTTTCCATTTCCAGATCCTTGCACCACATTTACTTCTTATTTCAAGTTAAAGTTGTTGAGAAGGAAGCAAAACAAAATCAATGAAAAAACAAAGCAATATCCTGTTTTAATATAGTTAAAGTACTATCCTTCTTAAGCACTATTTTTTCTCCCTCGCCTATCATATCAACCTGGGACAAAAAATTATTACAAAGAAAAAGAATGAAAAACATCTCCTCATTTTTCCGCACACAAAAAAAATAGATTATATCATGAAGACACTTAATGGAATTCTTCTCTTTTGCTGAAGTTTGGAACACAGGACAATATTTTACAATACAAGAATAACTGCAACCTTTTTCCTTCAATAGTTCATCTCAATTTTAAGGAATATTGTGAAGGATAGGATTTTAGGGGAAAATTTTAAAGAATATAACTTTTTTCCATAAATGTGATACTACCTATACACTGCTTTATTTAGAAGATAATAAATTTGTTGTTTGCCTAATGTGCACTTAAAAAAACTGGTGTTTAATATTAAGCAGAAGTGTGGCTACAAGAATTTGTCTTGGTGCAATAATTACTGGCATATAAAGTTAACTTCCATATTAAACAAAAGTACAGATACTTATATGTCAGAGGAAGGAAATTCCGTCCTTTTATAAAGAAGTGTAATAATCTGCTTCTGGAATGGAAACAATATTGAAAAACTACACAGCATGTTACAAGCAATCTCTCATATTTTTAAAATAATAATACCCGTTGCCTGCTGAGACATACCAAGCATTGCACTGATTTCAGTAAGATCATTTAGAGATATGGCATTGCCTTACTTAAGAAATTTGTTTTAGATTACATTTGATGCATGTAGTTTTTTCTAACTAGATTAGCATAATACTAATGTAACTGTGTAGTTAGTTTGCTACCTTTTGTTTGCTCTCAAATGATTTTATCAAGGTTATGGAAGAGCATTAGGAAGAGAGAGAAATTTCATAACTGCTGATTCATTATCAAAAGCTAAAATTCTAAGAGAATTAAATGCACAGAACATGAATGGAACCTTTTAAGGTAGGCACTTTAAAAATCTCCACAGAAATACACCAGAATACATATGATATTTCAGTTTAATCTTCTAAGAGGCATTGGCAACTTTGGAAAAACAGCCTCCTACAAAACTGTAAGGGAGCTCCACTTTGTGTAGGTATTGCAGAACAGATGATAAAATTCTTACTTCATTGTGGATGCCCTCACTGGTTTCCTTTGCCACAACATTCAGACTCAGGGTTTGGATATAAAAACATCACGTAGGAGGAATTTTTGCATTGTTTTTTTGTTTGTTTGTAAAATGCACTTTGAAGCCCCAAGGCCTTCCTAAAATAGCAATGACTTCCTGTGTAATCACCTCAGAGAGAACACTTGTGTCCCTGGCATGGCGTGGAAATCCACTGGGGCTGAGGGCAGAAAGGAGCTCCCTGGGAAGGCAACTCAGCCTGTGACAATTGTTGGAGTGTAATGAGCAGAGCAACCAGTTCCACAGCTGGGGTGGAACCAGGGGGACAGTAAGGGAAGGTGCTCACTTCTGTGCTTGCTCCCTGAGCTCTGATACTTGCAGTAATTTCCTAGATTTCAACTTGGAAGTTTTTAGGGAAGGTTTGCAAGGACATTCTTAGGCTAGGAAGGAGGAAAGAAGCATATTTTGCAAGAAACTAGCTGGTGGAATTCCTGTCTGACTGATAGAATGTTTTTATGCTGCAAGGGTGATCTTGCAATATTCATTGTTAAGGTGCCTAGAGCCCTTGTATATGCATCCTTTTATTATTTAAATATTGAAATAAATAAATCAGCTCACTTAAGCAACCAGCAATCCAGTTTGTTAGAATTCTTTCATTAATTTTGATGGTGCTGAACCCCAGATCTCTTAAAATACTCCAGAAGAATAAGTCAGTCATAGTCTCTTGTAACTTCTGAATGTAAATACCTCAGCTGTAAGAAATCAAAAGTTATCTAGATTTCTTTCATTCACTGGGTTTTTAAATAACTAATAGGGTATTAAATGCTTCACCACAGAAGTCAGCACTTGGGCTTGGCTAAATAGTAATTCAAAATTAGAAGAACGTGTATGTTAGTACACTCAGCTCCCACCCCAAAGGAGATATTTCACAAAGGCTCAGAAAAAAAAAAGAGAAGGGAAAAGAAAAAAAAAAGGCAGCACAATATCAATATAAATTATTGACACAATCTTAACAACAATGTTACAAATCTGATCTAATTGGTAAATATACAAATTAGTAAAACCAAGGAGATAAATGCTTTGATATATTTAACATCAGGAGAAATGAAACATCATTATTTAATATCAACTTCAATTTTTAAATGCCAAGTTCCACTAAAAAGGGTAGGGCCTAGGGAACTTTAAATTTAAATTACTATGATGACTAGAAACAAAGGAAACAATAAACTTATGGATGTTAAAATGCCTTGAAAAAGCCAACTTACGCAGCAGCTTCTTGTGTTGACACCCCTTTGATATTCTTCGCCAAATAATCATCTATGGCATCTTTGTCTTTGATCAAATGAATCCTAAATTTAAATGAAAAAAATTAAAAGAAACACTGTAAGGTGCTAACATAGACTTCTGCAGCATGTATAATATATTATCATCACCAAGTAGAGCTAAACACTGAAATATTGACAAAGTAATATATCAGACATTCTATAAGCACGTACAAGTATCTTTTTAATTTTTTGGTCTGTAGTTAGTTCAAATCTTCATTTCTGAAAGAAAACAGAGGTGATATAAGCTTTCAGGGGATCTGGTTAGCTGATATTTCTGTCTAAACTAAAAGAAATTGTGTCTTAGCTACATCAGTAATAATTGATTAAGCTATCCATATTTAAACTGTTTCCTAAATCAGAACTGTTACATTTTTCTATTATCAGTATGGACCAGAGAGGTACAATCTACTTCATATTCAGCTTCTCCAAAATTAAAAACGAAGGCAAATCAAGAAAAGAATTCCCAAGTCCAACTCAAGATGTTTTCCTTGGTGCAATGCAATCTTTTAATACTGCTCCTGGCTTTCCACAGTTTGAGCAGCATAGTGCAAAAGGTGCTCCACTGAGGGGATAATTTGAAGGTCATCAAACTAAAGAGCAAATTTCAGGATGTATGAATCCTAAAAATGTGAACTGTGCACCCTTTCACCTTTCACTTCAGCCACCCTATCTTTGCATCTCCACTCTGACACACACGAGATGCCTGGAAAGGCTAATATGCACTTACTGACCAGAAGGTGTATATAAATAGAATGTGATATCCCAACTTTAGAGGATGTAATCTTTATAAAAGTAATGTGAATTTATTTTTATCCTTCTAAGAAAGAGCACAAAGATTGTCTGGTTAATCACTCAAAGATAAAAGAAATTCAGCATTAGTGTTCCACATAAATCCATTACTTTGCTCTTTCTCTGTCTGTATTACACTGCTGTCTTTCATTACAGTGATGAGAGTAAACTCTTTTCATAATGTTAGCTATTATAAGCATCACACTCCTTATTGCTCTGAGAATACTGAAGACACTTCACAAAGTTCATTTAAATGAAAACAAAACAGCTAAGCAAGGCAGAGATATTTTGACATATCTGTATTTAAAACAATGTAACAGTGAAAACTTCCCTTACAAATAATGCCTTTAAATTTGTTCCAGAATTTGCTGCTGCTGAGTGGCACCAGCAGAGGCTTGTGCTTCGAGGCTGCACTTAACACAATCCACAGGAGCTGCTACTGATGTACACCTTATTGATATTGCCATGAAAATTCACTTAAAATCAACACCAAAATGTTCTCAATATCAAAATTTTCAGAATAATAAAATTTTAGGAAGATCTTTGGAAGAAGGGAGAGAAAGTCAAAACCTCCAAACAGAAACAGTGAATTGCAGCAGGCAAATTCCTATCAGCCTACTGCAATTAAAGAGCACTGCAGTTAAAAAGCATCTCAAAATGAAACAAAGAAAAGCCTGATGCCTTTCCATTGTCTTTACAAAGGTATCTTATGAAATAAATATTAAAAATTCAGAGGGAAAGCCCTTAGAATCATATACAATTTAAAATGCCACCTGCCTTATAGCCAAAGTATGAATTTCTGACTTCTGACTGGTAACACCCCCAAACTTAAAGAAAACTACAGTCAAGGGGAAAAAAAAAAACAAACATAAGCAAAAACTTGCAAACTAATTGCTGTATTACAGAAGTTCTGTAATAACCTGTATTGGACTGATGCAACTACAAACATGGTCATCCATCATAAAGAGCTGAGCTTACTAAAAATAACAAATACTCATCTCACCTAGGCTGTTATTATGGATGATACTAGTGCAGCAATAACACAGAAAACATGGGCAGGTGATGCTTAGGAAAAAAATACACTAGGAAATTCCATCAGCTCAAGAAAATCATTATGGCTTCCTATATGCAACAAGAATTAAAACCATTAAAATTAATTAATTAATTAATGTCAAGAAAAGAGACTGTGACTTGGAATGAACGTTGCTTCTTTTTACAGAATTGAGATGAGGATGGCATTTGCTAAAAGACACCATTTCTTTTCTTCTAGAGGTTATCACTTGCCTTTTTCAAGCCAATTTATCCTTTTTCTCTGGTGTTTCCATAATAACTTACAGTACTTCATAAAGTGTACAAAAAGTCTTCTTCACCAGTAAGTTGGCTCCTATTTAATTTTAAATCACTCAGTTGTGAACAAGAAATCCATTTTAATCAAATGGAAATTTTTTTCTTTTTTTAATTTTGGAACTTTCTTAAGAGAGAATTTCCTTGCCTATGATTTTTGTAGTTTTAAATATTGCAAAAGAGCAAACATGATTTATCACCGTGGCACAGCTGATTGAAGCTGCTCACAGCAGAAATGATGGTTTGAAAGAGAAGTGGTACCTACCTTGCAAACTCTAATGGAGGGCAAAGAGGCTGCTCTATGAACTTGGGATGTTCCCCTGGGCTTTGGAGGACTGCTTGAGGCAACACCTTCATTTGCACTAAAACAAACAAACAAAACCAACATTACTTGAAACAACCCCTTCACAGCAATGTGGTTTCTTTTCTTTCTTGTGCCGCTTCCCAGGTCACTTTCTGTTATTTCCAGTGCATTAAAACCCAACTCCAGTTCCACACAAATCACAGCATTACTTCAGTAGGACACAGCACAAAGGAATGGTCATTATTTATCTTTCCATGGATTTCTCTCTTTCACTGAGGTGCTTTTGATTTCCATAGGGACAGCTGATTCAGGAACCAATACCTGCATGGGATTCATCTGAGCTATCTCATTTACTTCCTCAAGCTATCTAGGTCCAAGTAGTGATAAGATTTTAACTTAATACACAACATGGACAGATGATGGAATATACAGAGTGCAAAGCAACTACAGGCACTGTGTTAATGTTCAAAATCCTACATAATCATACTAGAAACAAGCTTTTGAAGGAAAAAAAAAGTAAGTAATGCTATACTTACAACACAGGGTTTTACTTACAACAAAAGCCAAAAGCCTCACAGTTACTGAGAATCATCTGGCTTGTCATCTTGAAGTACATAAATGCTAATAGGACTTTTTTGTCATATAGAGCTACTGTGTTTTTTCCCCAAGTATTCAGTCTACACTTCCTACCATTAAAGTTTCAGCTGCCAGTTCCTTCATTTTGCATGTCTGTGATCTGAGGACGTTAGCAGCAGGAGCACCCTTACTTTTAAATTTGGTTTAATGTAGGTATTGCATGCCCTGCTGGTAGGCCTGAAGGCATAAACTTTTAATAGGGATGGAAAAACAGAATATAATAAGAGGGGGGAAAGAATTTAACTATTTGCTACATTTAGTGAAAGGGAATTTATTTTTTGGGAAATAGGTATTAGATATGAATCAATTTGTTACTGAATGATCAGCATCAGATTAGCAGATATTTTATATATTAGCCTTTCTGGGATCAAAAGCCATTTCACTGATGCAGTATTTTTCTACAGTTATATTGAAGTAATTTTTTAAATTGTGTTACTGAGAACTGAATAATAAGGAGAATTATAGTTTCAAAGGATGACAGGATAGGATATTTCTCCTAAGTCATTCTTCTCGGGCCCTGTACTAATGATAATATTTTTACAAAAAGAAATAGGTATTATTTATAGATAAACTGGTCTGCAATTAGAGGCAGTGAAATTTAACAGAAGTGTGTCCTAGAAAAGAAAAAAAAATCAATAGAACAAAAAACATATGGGTAATTCATCACTATAAAAGATTATACTTCTCACAAAGAATGACAGGTTTGTATACAAAAACTACATAGAAAGGAAAACCCTTTTTTAGGAAGATGCTATTCAGTGAGAAATAGTAATTGGACTTTGGAACATCAATATTGAAGCCCAGAGAAGATGCAAAGCTTTCTACAAGCTTCTTTGTGGAGAGGTATTAGGCAGGAAAATGAACACAACCATGCCTTAGTGGAAGCTGAGGAATTTGGCAAGACAGAGGGGCTGACTGCAGCTGTGGGGCAGAAAAGGGGGGGAAGCAGCTGCAAGGAGACCCCCACAGAGCCACTGCAGCCATGGAAAGCTATTGATAGGGAGCTCTCAATTGGGGACTGCCACAAAGCACCTGGCTGGAGCACACAACGAATGGCTGGCTCACGTGCTCCACGTTCCCAACCCACAGAAATCAAATCTATGGGAAAAGAGGCTATCAGGCACACAGATCTCACACGAGGCACATATGCAGACATTTTTCTTAGCATGCTTCTGCCTCACAAGGACTAAAATACTGCCCTGGCTCCTCTTTCAAACCCCAAGCTTCTTCATAATAATGCCAACTGAACTCTTACTTTAGATGTGGGAGATTGCTTTCAGAGCAAAATGGAGGGTGTATTTCTCTCATTTTCAAGGTAACTAATTCTTACAGGTAAATTACAACCACAGACACATGACAGAAGGCACCACATCCTTCTGAAACCCACGCTATTTCAGTCTTGTAAATTTCCTTGCTGGTCATTTAAAGACCACTTTACATCTTACTCCTTTATGATAAAGTCCAAGCCACGTCTCATTTACTTAATCAAACACCCACAGAATTCAGCAAAACATGAGGTGGTACAGTTTGTTTCTAAAGAAGTGCTTCACTTAATCCCACAATGGAAGGAATCTCCCCATGGATGTAATTGCTCTAAGGCGCACTGAAGCCAAAGTAAAACACCAGCTGATAGCAATGGCGCCTTTCCCAGCACCTTTTGGGAAACCCCTTTGCTCTTCCTACACATTTTCTGAAGGCTGAGGATTTCCCTCCCCGGGAAGGAGGAGAGGAAGCAGGGATGGATGCACCCCACGGCTGCCTTCGTGGGCATATCTGCTGCTATTGGCACCTCGCAAGATAAAGGGACATCAGAACGTGACAGGACACACTTACTGGCACACAGCTTTACTACACTGAAAGTAATAGTGTAAATTGATTAAAAAAATAAAAACGACCAATACATTTTTAAAATCTACAGCCAGCGTGATAGATGCTATTTGTTCCAAGTGACCTGGACGCGGTCACGGCCTCAGCCTGACCCATATGCTCGATGCCCTCCGTCCCTGCGGCGCTGGGAATTCAGCCGCCATCCGCCGCTGCCTGGCTGTCACCAACCACCGCCCAGGGACACCTCAGCGTGTGCCTTCACCTGTCCCGCTACACACCCCGGCCCTTGGCTCCTGCACCGATAAAATGTACCCCCATCGGCCGGAGCTCCCCGGCGCACAGACCTGGGCTCATGGCGCGGCCGCAGGACGAGCTCTCTCCGCCGGCCCGGCCCTTCACTGGACGCCGCGGCCTCGCCATGGCGACGGGGCCGGGCGGCGCTAAGGCCGGGCTACCGGAGCCCTCAAGGACCGTCCCATCTCTTCCCAGCGGGCTCGGGGAGGCGCTGAAGCCGGGTTAGACCCTGGGAAGCGCGGGGGCTGTGAGGAATCGGCACGGTCCGAGGTGTTGGTGCGCTTTCCAGGAGCTCAGGTGGGCTCCGAACGGGCTGCCTCAAACGGGAGCGTCCCTGAAAGCTGAGCGAGTTTCTGCAGCTGGCAAGCAAAGAGGCAGGATCGTGTGGACACCTAGGGAAGTGTGGGCAGTCTCTCAGATGCTATAGGGTCACCTGCACAGAGCAGGTTTTCTTCTTTCACAGAATTACGGAATCGTTAGGGTTGGAAGGCACCACAGTAGGTCATTCATCTGGTCCAACCTCCCTGCTTAAGCAGGGCTGTCCCAGAGCACATGGCACTGGACTGTGCCCAGATGGTCCATGAATATCTCAGTCCAGAGAGATTGTGGCCTCCCTCACTATCAGTTCCAGTGTGTGGTCACTGCACAGTAAAGAAATTCTTCCTCATATTCGGGTGGAACTTCCTGTGCTTCAGTTTCTGCTGTTGCCTCTTGTCCTATTGCTCAGCAGAGCACGAAGCAGAGCCTGGTCCATCCTCTTGGCATCCCTCCTACAGATACTAACTGACCTTCATGAGGTCCCCTCCCAGTCTGAACAGGATCAGCTCCCTCAGCCTTTATTTGTAAGGCCAACGCTCCAGTCCCTGAATCATCTTTGTTGCCCTCCATCCTTTGAGGACCTCTGAACCTTCCTGAAGTGCTT
>NW_005054304.1:2851235-2888869 GCF_000277835.1 Geospiza fortis | reverse complement strand
GGAAAGAGCAAGTAGAAAAAAACCATTAGACTGAATCTCTGAGTAAGTGACAACATGAAGGCATTTGGTTTGTGGAAAATGTCCTTACTTTCTGTGGATGAGGGTTTGCTCCTTAATTTAATGTTAAAGATACACAGACTGTCACAAAGGAGCTGTTCTAAGGGGCTGGCCTGCTTGGCTGTCTGGGGGCTGGTCAGAAATGGAAATATTGAGAAGGAATCAATGAGCTTTTCCTAAGTGCAAATAAAAACTGTAAGAGAAACCCAATTGGGATGTTACAGAATATAAAGAGCAGAGATTTTTCAGTGACTTCTCTTTTCATGTTGGAAACTTGACACTGGCAGGAGATCATTTTTTTTAGTACAGATTTGACCTAGTTTTTATTGCTACAGCTGTTTGGAAAACAGGAATGTCAGAATCAATTGCTATAATCTATTTTGGAAGGATCAAGTGGACAGAAAGCACTTAAAAATGTCATTACCTGTTTCTGAGTTGATGGCAATCGAAAACAAAGGATCTTGCATGTTTATGGGTCAATGTTCTAGTGGAAAAGTCAGAAGCTGACAGGGTACTTAGCTGATATCAAATCACACTAGAGAACAGCATGACCTATGCCTTACCCACCTACAACACATAGGGAAAGCACTGCTGGACTGAGTGAATTTCAGGCTGAGTGACACATGCTGAAGGTCTCATGCTGCCAGTGTTAAAATGTACTTGGAATTTCAAAATATTTAAAATATCAATTTCCTAACTCAAAAAATGTTGCATCCAACACAGAGGAATTTTATATTAGATCTCATCTTGTCAGATGAAAAGGAATTGATCACAGAACTAAAAATTAGCCATAGCTTAGGTATAACTGATAATGATTTGATCACATTTGATATGTGCAAACAGAATTAAGTCCAAGCCAATAATACATATATTTAATCCTTTGGAAGTGCTAATTTTATAAAGGTGAATATTATTATAAGGTAAGTCTGTTGGGAGAAGAAATTTAATCTGAAGTGAGAGAATAATAATTGGAAGTGGTTTAAGAGTGGTAGTGCAGATACCACTGCATTCAGCCAGAATGCCACAACTAAGGAATATGTTTGCTGAAAAGCCAGGGTGGTTTACAAGGCAAACATCGGCAAAACCGGAGAAAGAATGTGGTGTCCTTCATGTACACTGAAAGGTAGGAATTGTAGAAAACTGCTGTGGCAAGTAAAAGGTTATGAGGGAAATATGCATATGGTCAACTGAGTTAAAATGAGGAAATTGGAGGGGATTTGCAAATACAGAATACAGAAAATTATCTGAATAGCAAGAAGACCCTATTAAGACCCGAGGATGAGAGCTTAAACCTTAATCAGCAACAAACTTCAAATGTTAAAGATACACATAATTGTTCTGTCATTTGGGAAGATGGCTGCTGATGTAAATATGTTGTTAAATATGTTGAAGAGTTGTTTTCTATTCAAAGATGAGGGAGAATGGTTCAGTTACAGAAAGAAAAAGCTTTTGGAATGAACATGTCTATCAATGTTCATATTCAGAAGTTGTTGAAACGCTAAGACTTTTTTAAGGAAGGTGAAGCTAGTAGTGTTCTAATAGCTTAAAAGAATAAATGGGATAATAATAGTTTACCAGTGTGACATTGATCAGGCAAAATACAGAATAGCCAATATTGTTAACTCAGTTATATTAATATAACTGAGTTATATTATATATATATTATTATTATATTATATATAATTATATATATAATTATATTATATATTATATAATAATTTCAAAGAAGAAAGACATTTGCAATTACTGTGGGCTCCTGCTAAAAAATCTTTATATCCTGGCAGAAAAATAGAGCCTGGCAATCAGACTTTGCTGTCTTAATGAGGCTGCAGGTTTTGCTTATTGATGTAATTTAATTCGACTTCAGTAAAGCATTTGACTTATTATCATTTGGCTTTTTGGATTAAACACTTCAACGAGACAATTATTTGTATCTTGTACATAAACTTATAAAGAAATCTTGTAAAAATAGAAAAGATAAACCAGCAGATTTAAAATTACTCTTAATATTCTGGAATGATATCTGGAGCACTTCACAAGGAGACATTTACACCATGGCTACATCTCCTGTGTTAAACATATATAATTCATTTTACTTGGAAGCAAAGTAAGAATGTTTTTACGGAGATGTGTTCAAAGGATCCTGCATGCCAAACAATATGTAAGTTAGAGAGAACACTCTTTAGCAGAGAATCAAAGGCAGTCTACATCTCTATAGTAATATAAAGAGGCAGGAGCCTTTCTGTGGTTAAGGATGAAACCAACTCCTATTACAATGCTGTGTTCTAGCAACAATTTAATTTGCCTAGAAATGTTTGGCCTGCAAGTCCTGAAGAGAAAGGATGTCAGTCCATAGAAAAAAAATTCAGTTGCTAGCACTTTTTTGTTCTTATCATTAGAGTGGATTTTCTCCCAATTCTGTAAGCAATGATAATGTCCAAGGAATGACAATATCTTATAGCAGCTGCTCTTTGCAAAAACTCTGTGAAGAATTAATTTGTTTGAAAAAAAAAATTGATTTCAGACATTGGCACATTCAAAAATGTAACCTAGCGAGGCAAAAAGTGCAATGTATGAGTAGCTTGTACCCTTAGGAAATATGTTTTTGCACTTTTAATGGTTACATGGAAAACAAATTGCTGTGCTTAAATGTGGCAATGCTCAAAACTTACCAGAACATATCTGGACACTACTGAATACTTGAATACTGCTGATTAAAAAAAAAGTGTTTTGATTCCTGCCTACCTGTTCATCTTTGGTCCCTGCTAGTTCTGATTTTTCTGTTACTTATCCACCTGTCCACTACACAAAAATGCCTCAAACTTGAAGTGTCCCCGGTCCATCACTTTAGAAGGGAGGGAAGAGGGAGAGGCTTGGTGAAAACTAAAATATCATGGTATAAAGTATGAAGGAAAAAAAGGGAGAAAAGGTCAAACTATTAAAAATACAAAATCAGGGAACTGGAGGGAGGCAACACTGAGCGTGCTACCAGGCAGCAATCAGTGTACATAGATTTTCTTGGCATTTTCCTGAGAGCACCTAATAAACTTAGTCATGAATGTTGGAATTGCAAACAATACAGCTTTGCAAAAGTCATGCTCTTAAGTCTTTATATCATGCCATTGTAAGCTCTATATTCTATGTTGTCTTATATATCAAGAGTTCTATGCAAAGGTTCTATATCTCCAGAGTTTCGTACCTTCTCGGCGTTTCTCGTAGGCAACTCCTCTCAGCACTGACTCTGCCCGGTCCTTGCAGCAGCCATCTGACTCCAGATCCCACCAATCCACTCTTTTATAACACTTGTTCTTATTGGCCACAGGTGTGGCCTGTTAACATCAGGCCTGCTCCTGATCTTTAGTAATTGGTTCAGCTGCAACTCTTTAGGGGATAAGATTACATTCTGTACCATCTTCATTTACCCATACTGTATCCCCCTACAATTCTTCATGCATTACAGACCAAAGTGGCCCAGCATGCACTTTATATGTTATGATAAAATGGAATTCATGCCATCGATATGTCCTCCTGGTTCTCTTTACTTATTTCGGGTATTTTTATAGGTCTGCATCAGATGGACTTTCACCTACTGAAAAATTTGTTACAATGTCAACTGACTTGTTTGGCCTTCTTTTGAAAGCTGTCTAGGAAGATTTATATAAAAAGTTAATCAAACTACATCACTGACTCAGCTCATCAGAACAACTTTTTCATCACCATAACAATATCTTTGTGACATCTAGCTTATCATCATGAATTATGGGGGAAAGGATAAACAACCCATTAAGAAATTAAAGGCCCACAAAGGTGCAGTTTGATAAAGGATAAAAAAAACCCACGGGGTATGTATAATAAAATCTCTCTCCCCTGAAGAGTGATTGTTATCTTTCTTTCATGAGCGTCAAAGACCTGGAGCTTCTGAGTGCCTCAGGCAAGTGAGTTTGAAGGTCTCCTTCATGATTGAATGGGAAATTGTAATCAGAATTAGGTTATGACTGTTTATCCTATAGAGCATTTAAAAAAATGTTTTATGTGTAGAACTGATATTAGTAACTGAGAGGAAAAAGGCACTGTAATCACATTTAGAAAACTCCACTCTATTTTCAGTATTCAGTCTGTGATTATCTGTTTATTCTGGCGTATGCTGGGACAAGCTGTGCCATGAAAAACTGAGCTAAATAGTTCTAAAACATTAATTTGTATAGTCTTCATCCTGTAATAAATGGAAGCCTGGGTAAAAGAACAGTGATGTACAGATAAAGATGTCTTTACAACCCCAAGAGAAATAAGTTATTCTTAAATAAGTTTTCATTTCCTGAGACAGAATATGCCGCCAATATTCTTACTGTACAGCAATTAATTATGCCTTTCTTTATCCTAATGGAAGACAGCAGTATTTACAGCCTTTCACACTCCTCTGAGTGAATTTCATGATGCTGTACGTGGTATGGCTTGTGGCTGAATGAGAATCTAACTAAATCAAGGGAGGTGCAATCAAAATGAATGACTTAAGTGATGACAGCAGAATTATCCTGTACACTTCTGTTCCTTCTATGATAAATTATGCTTAAATTGGTGAAAAAAAATGATTTGAGATAATAAGAAAGACTGCCAGCAAGACATGCTCATATTCAGCTGGCAGACAAATTATTTTTTTTCCCCAATAAGCTGAAACTCCAAAGTTTTGCTCTTGGTCCCTGAAGACTGTTTGCTCTTAATTGCTATTAAACTCTTCTTTCATTATAATTTTCTATTTCTGGTCACACCCATTGATTGCATCTCATCTAAAACACTGATCCAGGCAACAGCAATTATTGCAGGCAACACCTAAAACACTGATACAGGCAACAGATCCCTTTTTGTGATGGAGCTCAGCTCTGAGACCTGTGTGCACTAGTGCAGTGGAAATGATAAGTAACAAATAACAACATGCTAACTACAGAGAACAGATGTCTTTTGAGGTTGGCAGATCTAAAATTCTCTTTCTAGATGACTTCTGGAGCACTGTCAGCGACAGCCAGCATTGCCTTTGGCCTGTTCTCTGTTAGCCCACGATTTACAGGATCAGTGTTCAGATGGGAGAATACCAGTAGAGGCTCATCTACATTTTAAAGGCTTACCTATAGAGGTGTATAACTTAAAGTAGCAGGAGTGAAAAGGCATGGAAAAGTCATGTCTAGGAAAATAATGTGTTGTTCTTACATAGTCTAAGGCAACGTTTAGGTGTGTCATGCCAGAGATAGCTCACATCCTTTAGGTTCAGTAGGTCTGGTGATTAATGGATGTTTATACTCCATTGGGTAATCTCCTTTCTATCCATAAGACTAAGAACAGTTGCTCCTTTTTTGGTTGAGTAGATGTTTAAATTGAATTTTGGAAACTTTGGGGGTGAAAAGCACTTTGTATGCATACACTTCCACATCCAGTACCACTGGTAGTTACCTCCAAACCTTTGTGATAAACCTGTCCATTATACTACTGGAACTTTGTCACAGTGTCCCTACCAAATTATTTTGTGGAAGTTTCTCATACATTAATCTAATGATTGTTGTTATCAACCAGACATAAAAGTGATACTGAAATTACAATGGAGGCCATTTTAACATTCCCTATCAGCGACAGGAATATAGGCTTCATTTATTAATTGTAGCTGATTAGCCACAAGGCAAACATTTAATTAAACCTTGGGAGACAATAACATTGCACATAAATTATCCATTTAAGAGCACATAGGTCTTTATATTTCATTAAAAATTGTTTAACCAATAACAACACATCTAAAGTTCAATCTGTATTTGCGCAGCATTTGAAGCCAGAGAATTCCCTAGTGCATTGCTGGGGTTTTTTTTTCAGACATTTATTTCTTGATGTGTTTTGATTTGTATTTACTTACCATTTGTTCATGCTGTTTTCCTGATTAGTCAGGCTGCCACTCAAATCATGGGTTAACAATTGATTTAAAAATTCTGACCACATTATTTTCTTTTAAAATTATTTCAAAATAGTCTAAAAGATATGTTAGGTGCTCATGGGATTTAGAAAAGCAAAAATCCAAACAAATATGATGTATTATTGCTACGAATTGAAGGCTTCTCTTTTGAATTATTTTTGTCCAATGCAGTTATTTTCTGTTCTTCTAGCACTGGGATTTTTTTTCTGCAAGAATATATGCTTATTGTTTTATATGTTTTCCTGAATACTGGCATATTATATTAAATGTATTTTTAGATTCAAGCAGCAAGATGACTGCTTAAGAAACTGTTATATTAGTCTAAAATTCAGTTTTCCACAAAAGCCCCCTACTTTTGGTGAGTTTGAGAAAATCATTATCTGCTCTGTGAAGTGTCTTTAAGAACTCAGAACATCCTTAAAACATTTGTGGTCAGCCATAAGCTTTGTGGGCAGGTAATTTTCTTTTTTCAGCATATGTTTTCTACCCAGAACATTTCTAAATATTGTAGACTGAGGCAAAGATATCTTACAAGTAGCCAAGGGGGAAAAAAAAAACAACAAACCCTGATAAAAATAAAAATGGTTTCTATAATGTAGTGCACTGATTCTTATTTCATATCATTACAAAGACTTAGAGCCCAACCTCAAAGTTATAAGAGCTTGATACTAAATTCTATTTCACTATCCTGTAGTTATTTTTAAGGAGCATAGAGAAGCATGATGTGAGGTATACTTAATTTTCCTTCATTGTGTTTATATTTACATCAGAAATTACAAAAGTATCATAGAAATATTTGTGTCTCAGAGATTACAAATATTTTCTGGAAATAAGTCAAAGGATATTCCTATAAATGTTAATGCCAGCTCATATGCCTGCCACCTTCTTTAGCTGGCTTTTATCTCTGTAGGCAATACTAGAGCAGGGATCTTGCCTCTCTGTTTTCAAAGTGTCTTATTTACAGGAGTAGAGTGAAAACAGATTCTGCTTAATTGTGAGATAAAAGCACTTCTGAAAATCTCTCTGGTGAGGTATTACCAATGCTTTGCAAATAATTACTTCTTCTGCTAAGATATTGAAACCAGACAAGCTACCTTGCCTTGTAATAGAACTTTTCTTTAAAAATTGCTGAACTTAAGTAAATGAGCATCACCAAGGGAGCCAATATGATTAAACCTTAAGAGATCAGCCCTCTAATATCCCAAGCTAGCCTCTTTCAATTCAGATTTGGGAATAGGCTCTGTGACTTTCCTAAGCAGTTGGTTTTTTTCTCTTTTCCTATTTTATTTTTGATTTGGAAAGAGAGCATAAAAAACCCAAAACATCTAGAAATCAATTATCAAATAAAAGCAAGCAGACAAAATAACCACACCAAAACACAAAAGCTGAAATGCAGTAGATTTGCACAACTGCTTGTGAAGTTAAATGTAGGTTACTACTTTCATCTACAAAGATATTTAGATGGCAAATGGAAAGTAGCTGCTGTGAGCATCACATTCATATATAATTGAAGTACCCGAGAGTAAAATACTGAGGCACAATAGGTGACAACTGAGAAAAACAAGAGAAGTATAAAACAGGAAGTATAAAACAAAACTCTGGGGAGTACAGGGAATATCTAACATAGGCTAAAGAATCTACAATAACTGTATCAAAATTACCAGATAATACAAAAATAATAACTGAACTGACGAAGCCAGAGAATGCAGCGAAGTGCTGCTGTTGGAATGATCCTTTACTGGAATCAGAAACATTTGCTTGATTTCCTTCACTATCACGCAAAGAAGAGGAAGATTTTTAGCTGCCTGCAAGATGTCCAGAACAGGGAAGCAGGAATTTCCCAGCAAAAGCCACTGGCTTCACTCATTCTTTATGGATCTGCCTCAAAACAAAGTGTTCACAGATGAAGGTGATATTTATTGTCCCTCAGTTTGCAGGGATGTCAACATATAACTCCAGCTAATACTGGTCCAGTCTAGCTTTACCCTTATTTTGCTTGCTTATATCTAAGTAAAATCTTTTGGAGTATAAAGCAGAAGACAGCAGCTGGAAATGCCAGATGAGGGCCATAAATCCTGAGAAAGGCATTATCACTACACTAAGAGCAGAACTTGGATCTACGTGCAGTTGCAGTAGGCTTTGACGTAAACGCCTTTGTCTTGTGGTGGCTGCAAGGCCCAAACTGTTGAGTCACAGTCTCCCCTAAATGTGAAACAGACGCTTGTGTCTGTTTCTCATGAATTAGGCTTTGGGAGAGCATGATTATTGAAAACAGATGGTTGAGGCATTCTTCCATGGACAAGCTTCACGCTATTGTAATTGTAGTACACATCTGTGTAGCCTTTTTACACCACAGCTTCCTTAGATGCAGAGAATTTAGGCATGTTGTCTATCTTGCTCTATCCTGTCCATAATTTCCCACAAATTTACAGGTGCTCCTAGTTTTAAATCTCTCAGCTCTGGAAAGGATGATATTAAAGGTGTCTTCTCTTAGGCCTTGACCATGAACTCAAAACCTTTATACCCTGGAGTACTGAGCATAGTTCTGGTCCTGCTAACATAAGAAGGACGTGGAACTGTTGCAGCAAGCCCAGAGGAAGGACAAGAAGTTGATAAGAGGGCTGGAGCACCTCTCCTGTGAAGGAAGACAGGCTGAGAAAACTTGGGCTGTTCAGTCTGCAGAGGAGAATGTTGTGTGGAGACCTTGTAGCAACTTTTCAGGCTACAGCAAGGCTACAGGGAAGCCAGAGAGGGACCCTTTGGTAGAAACTGCAGTGGTAGGAAATTTAGAAAATTTAAGGAAATTTAGGTTAGATCTTAGGAAGAAATACTTTACTGTGAGGGTAGTGATAGGCTGACACAAGTTGCCCAGAGAATCTGTGAATGCCCCATCCCTGGAAGTGTTCAAGGCCAGGCTGGGTAAGGTCTTGGGGAACCAGTTTAGTGCAAGATGTTCCAGCCCATAGCCATGGCATGGAACTAGGTGATCTCTAAAGTCCATTCCAAGCCTTAACATTCTATGATTCAATGATTCTATAACAACCCATTACATTTATGTTGTAACAACATCAGTTCAGCTTTGTCTTAAGTGTTGCCAGATAGATGTTCTTACAGTGTGATTAATGATAATTTCTTTGAACAATGTTCATTAAACAATTTGAGCTAAGTACATGGGAACAAGCCGAACTGAAATTGTATTTTAGTAACATGGACCACTGGGAGATGAATTATGGCAGTAGTAAAGATAATAATTTGAGTTTACTGCTAGAAAGATTGGAAACAAATGTCCATAATGAAATTCAACATTACCTCCTCCTGAATGATACACTGTAATGTCAGGCATCCATCTGTCCTTGGTGTTGGATTTATTGAGAGGAATTTCTGGTCTCCAAAACCCAGTATGGAGGATTCTGCCAAGATCCTTCTGCTTTGCAGAACCAGTCTTGTCGGCCATAACAATTTACATAAAGTCAGGGTTAAGAATCTTGCATAATACAGGTTTATAAGGACCTACATTATAATCTTATAATCATCTAATTTTGTAATTTTAACAACTGCCTTCTTGTCCTCCCTGTGAACTTTGCCTCTGAACTCTCCTCAAGGCCTCGCAGTGAATCCTTGCCCTCTCTAACCTGAGCAGAGTTCAGGCACTGCCTTTTGGCCTCTGCACTCAGCCTTAGTGTGCACTTTCCCTGCACACTCCCTGGGAGCTGGGTCCCTGCTGTCCAACCAGGAACGACTTTACAAAGACAAGCTCCCCAGGAGCCATCAGGAATTTGTTTCTTTTCTCCCTTGCAAATTAATTGGCAAATGTTCTTGAAGTACCATAGCAGAGAAATATGGTGACTGAAATGTATGAAATATAGGCATTGTAGAGCTCCTACCTAGAGTTTAACAATATAAAGAGCTGAAAAAAATGGTGAGAGATAAAGGCAGCTGCCTGGCTTGTTTCTGATGAGCTGGTGATTCTCCTTTCTTGTGCCTTATGTTTTCCTTCAAGTATTGGTGTTTCTTTCCCTCATTACAGCTAAATTTTTGTTTTTCTAGAACTCATAGCAACATGGACCTTCTCCATAAAAAGCAGTCCTTTGTTTTTGCTGTCTTTATCTTACTATATTTTTCTCAGTATTTTTACAGTGTCTTTTGAAGGGAGACATAATTCTGTGTCCATACTGATAGGGATTAGGCAAACAGGGCAGCACAACATACAGAAACGCTGGCAGGCATGCCCAGAAAAGCAGGTCATACAGCTTATGACATGGTGGAAGGTAACCAAAAATTACAGATTTTGTTCCATGAGGAAGGTAAGCAAAAATTACAGATTTTGTTCTTCCCAGGAAAGATGTAGTCAAGAAACATTCATCTCGGATCACTTATTGACATACATGAAGACACATCATGATACCACATACAATGTCTAGTAAAGTAGTGGCAAAGGTAGGATTTCAACATAAAATCTTAGATGGTTTATAACATGAAATGAAGGAAGATCCATTAAATAATGAAATAAAATTAAAATCACACATCTGTTCTTATACAGTCACTGATCACTTAATGGAAAAATTTTGACTAAAAATTTTTAAGTCTTTGCAGCTTATCTGTTTCATTTGTAAGTGAAGAAGGTCTAGTCAAATCTGCCACTCAGTCTTAAAAGATTCTGTGCATTCAAACAGTTTCTTATCCAAAAAATGTTCTACTTATTTTAAAAGGTGAAATAATCTCTCATTATTATAGTGCCAATAACTGGCAGGTTAGAAAAGCAGAGAAGCAAGTCTTCAGAAAATTTACTTTCTGTTTATATCTTCAAAGCTGCCAGCTGTATTTTCAGTAATTGACAATAATATATTGTTGAATAAATAGACATGCTATACTTTTTTATGTTTGCATAAAAGTTGAAGCAGAGGATAAATATACCCGGTAATTGTATGTATAATTTTAAAGTAAAATTGATAAGGTATTGTTAATTTTCCTGTGGGTTAAAAAAGTTTTTGGATTGAAAATCCTATGTACCTACACAAATCAAGCATTTTTCCTCCTTTAAAAATTCTACAGGATTTCTGTAGCAATGATTTCAGACACTATAAGTAATAAGAGCAATACTGCAGTTTGCAGTAATTACTATAGAATATGGTATTTTATAAAAGTGGCATTTCATATTTCACCCAGTGAAACTCAGTTATTCATGTTTTAAAATTAATGTGCTGTAAGGTAAACAGGTAAATAATAAAGTGCAAAGATACAATTATGCAGATAGAGAAACAAGTGTGAAAATCTAGACTTCCCTGTCTATATTGATATAGTCTGCATACAGTTGCATTTCAGAATGTTGTTATTATAAAAGGGTGAGGAAGACATCAGATTTTTCTGGATGTGGATCTTATTACCAAGGCAGAAATTGGTAGCTAATGCTGCAAAACAGAACTTCACACCAGTAAGAATACGTGGATCTAAAGTGCTAAATGCAACACATTCAGCATTATGGAGTGGCTTTATTCTTTGACAGATATCTGAGTTATAATTTGTAATTAGTAATCACTGGTCTAACTACTTTTACCTGTGTCATTGTTTAACCCCAGCCAACAACCCAGCCTCTGGCACCCCCTTGCTTATTCCCCCACCAGCAGGACTGAGGAGAGAATTGGAAAGGTAAAAGTTGGACAACTCATAGGTTGAGATAAATACAGTTCAACGGGGAAAGCAAAACCCACAAAAAGCAAAGAGCAAAACAAGGAATCAATTTCCTGCTTTCCATGGACAGGCAGGTTCAGCCATCTCCAGGAGAGCAGGGACCTGTCGCAGGTGACTTGGGAAGACAAACATCACTTCAAACATCCCCCACTTCCTCATTGTCCTCCCCGCATTTACATACTGAGCATGATGTCACATGGTCTGCAACATCTCTTTGGTCAGCTGGGGTCACCTGTCCTGGCTGTGTCTCTTCCCACACCCCCTCGCCAGTGTGGCAGTAGAAAACATCCCCACATTATCAACCCCTTGTTCAGCACAAATCCAAAGCACAGATCCATAGCAGCCACTGGGAAGAACATAAAATCTGCAGCCAAAGCCAGCAGAGCCTGGCTCCCAAACACAGCAGCACACACAGCTTTCCACCCTGCCCCTGTTATTTCTATTTGCTATTGCCACAATTATTGCAGTATTCATTGCATTAGTAACAGCCAACTTCACATGGGGATACATTTTTCAAATGTCATTCTGGGAATAAAATACCAATTCCACTGCATGTTTTCCCTCCCAGGATTAGCTGGTGTTCAAACTCAGTCTTGAAATGAGAAATATTTATTCTGATGGTGAATAGGACTAGGTCATAATCTTTACAGAAGATAAAACACTTGAATGCTTTAATGTATTTGCATTGTTGTAACTGGTGGCACCTTCAGAGTAAATCAGCCAGTAAAATCTGCAGTGATTCACTTTTGAGTGCACAACATGATTTAAGTTATCATACTACCATAGTTAAGGTTACAGCTGCAAGTTAGTCTAAAATAATGTCCCAGACGTCTTTACATCTAAGAGCTTTGTACGCTGATAAGAGAATTCTTGAACACATTGCTTGCTTTTGCATAACATTTTTTGTCCATCAAATGATTCTGCATCTTTCCTGCACGTATGGCCACAGTATTTTAGTTCTTATTTTCTTTTCAAGTGTTAGCATCTTAAGTGGAATAAAGAGCTGATGTCAGGTGTCAGTTTGCATCTCCTTTTCTGATTCCAGTCATGTGCTCCGATTCAGGCATTCCCACTGCTAATTCCAGTTACATCTTTTGAACCTCCTGTTCCCATATAGATAATTGGGTATCTTGCACAGTCTTTTTCTAGACAGAATAAATGTACCACTTTTGGGTTATGAGTGCAATCTACGGTGAGTTTTTATGCAGTATTTATGCACATCTTTCCAGAAAGATTATTTTGATGCTAATTTAGGCCACTGAAGAGCACAGTGAGCCATCATCAGTAAATTAAAACCTGTAGACAAATCAGATCTATTATTTCATATTTGTCAGAACAATGACAACCAAATGAGGTGTGAATAACACGTCTATTGCCCTCCCCATCCCCAAGCACTTCTCAAATCCTGTCAGTGACATAGAAGTTCACAATTTTTATGGTTTCTTTTCTGTGAACTCTCCCAGGGTTCATCCATTTATGAAGTGGCAGGTACTTCTGGAAAGTAGGGATTGATGTAATATGCAAGAGTAAGAGAAAAGATCTTGAGACACACAACTTTTCCCGCTTTATTTTCCAGAAATCTGCAGACCCAGCTGGTAGGAAATCTCAAACATTGACTAAACATATTATTTGTCCAAGACCACTGTGTATAATGTTTCAAAGTTGCTCCAGCATTAGGGACCAAAATATATTATAAAATCATCTCAGTGGAATAATCAGAATTTGTACATTATACTATTATAGCAGCAATCATCAAAGGAAGCAAACTCCAGCCTTGCAATAGATTTTTGAAGTTCTGTGTTTGTTTTTTAAGTACATCGTTGATACAATAATGCAAATGACTCTGGTAATGTGACTGTGCAAACCTCTCAATTTGTTTTACTTTTTTATAGTTATGCATTATTCATGTTGCATTTGCATATGCACTGTTTATTTCCCTAATTGTAACAAGCACCTGATTAATTACACTATAACCTCTTGAATCTATAGGCAAACTGTTGCGTCTTTAGTTAATATTTTAAAGTCTCATCTTTTTCCATTTTTCCGTGTGTCTTTGATGTTTTGTTTCTTAGCCTTCTTGTTTGGGTTCTCTGTGGAACAGTCTCAGAATAATTCTGCAGTTCTCTTTTATGGCTGAAACTTTGCATTTTAACAGTTGTCTGGAGATAGTTTCTTCTTTGTGAAATATCAGTTTTAATAACAAGAAAAGAAAAATGCCATAAATCTGCACTAACTACATAAAGCTGAAGTCTCTGAGAGACTGATTAACATTGAGACTCCACACAGGTTTTTCAATAATTAGAGGATGTGCTTGCATGGAGCCATGACTGCTCTGGCCTTGATGCTGTTTCCCAGGGCAGGCAGCAATTATTATAGCCCACAGTAAATTTCCTACACTCGTTGCCTCCAGCCACTGAAGATCTTTTTGGAGTAAAGGTCTCTTAATTGTCTACATTCTTCTCATCAGCTTGGATTAGCAACATGTTCTACTTATTTTCTTCAGGTATTTTAGAAACAATTGACAGCTGCTTTTCTGCTGCAGCATTTTCTTTGCACTTAAGGTTGAAGGGATCTAATCAGAGCTTTTATTATATTAACACAGTCCTGGAGCTTTTGGCAGGGCAGCCAGAACCAAACTGTTCTCACTGTCTTTGGGCTCAAGTGAGTAACCCCCACTCAGCACTCCCAAGCTTTGTGGTGCAGATTATGTTTATTTATTGTTCTCAGATTTTTATGGCCTCCATGGCTCACAAATGAATTATTCATCGAGGCAGAAGGCTCCTTCTTCTGTAATGCAGTGTCTTTACCTTGTTCTGTGCTTATTTTGACTAGAATTCTGTTGTATTACAAACCCACCAACTATAAAACTGATTTATCTAATCTTAAAAAACAGAATAGATATTCATGGTTAGTAAATGAAATGTTAAGTGGTGAAATTTGAAGTGATTATATTGTTCTCTAATTATACAGGTTAGATGCTGCTAATTATTAGTGGGGAGAAAATGCCCAGCTTGCTTTGTGTAAGATAATCTCGGACAGGGCTGTGTAAGATATGAAACCACTGCTGGTGCACTTCATAATTTGCCTTTACATCCACTCTTATCAGCTCATGCTAAGCCTCTCCACAGTGATGCAGTTAAATACAGTAAAGGAACTTTTAAAGCAAGAAGGGACTTAAAACCCTGGAAAGATCCACTGTAGCAAACTGTATTGTAGTGCAAATTTGTAGACATTCATCTATCATTGTTTTGAGCTGACCTGAGACTTACCGTTAGGAGGACCAAGGATATCACTTTAAGAATTAAATTTTTTTTTGGAAAAGGATGTATATGAAAACTCAGGATGACTTTACAGAAAAAGATAAAGATTGAAATAAAAACTGACATGGAGAAAAACATTGAAAGAGAAGGAGAAAGAGAATAAACTTCTGACAGGAAAGAAGTAGTTCAAATATGAATGATTAGCGAAGAAACACCAGGAGGTGTGGAGGAGGATGAAAGGTTTAAAGATATTAGTTAGAATGTGAAAAAGAAGAAAAACTAATATTAGTGGAAAAGGGTAAGCTACCTGTTGAATAAACCTCTGGAGAGAAAAAAGAGGAGAAACACTGTCAGGCTGGTGGTTGTGTGAGAAAAGGAGAGTGAAAATGCAGCCAATCTCAGAGTTGCCACGTACAGTGCCTGGCAGTTATGAAGGGTAGGTGAGATGTCCAGGGCAGAGATGACATTTCCATTCTCAGCTAGTTTTAGGTTTGAACTGCCAGATGGGAATGTCCTGATAAAGGAACTATTTTCTTACTGCTTTTTCTATTCCACGTGTTAAAGATGTTCAGTCAGGCACCATTTAAACAGAGTAACAGTTTTATCTGGCATTTCTCTTAAGGAGGGGAACACAAAGTATCCTTTTAGCATATTATCTCAGTTGCAAAAAACACATTAATAGTGATGGCTTTGATTTTTTTGTTTGGGTGCCAGGGAATTGGTGCCACGTTGGAAGGAGGTGCTGATCTTTATGCTTTATTCTTTCCTAAATAAAAAGGGAGGAAAGCAGCAGACTGTGAAATGGAGAAGAGTGCTCTTCCTAAGCCACTTCTGAAAGAAGAGAAACCAGCACTGCTGCATCCAGCAGAGATGAGAAGAGAGATCCAGTACTAGGTCAAGAGAATGACACACAGTAGTGTTGCTTGGAGCTGACCTTTTCTGTACAGTATTGCCAGAGCTGAGATAAAGGACTGACTGATGCTGGAAAAAGGAATTTTTTTCTGAGAAGAAAATTCCAGCAGAGCACGTAGACTTATGGGAGAACAGAGGATTTATGTTTAAGAATCCCCATAAGATTTTGGTGTGGCAAAAAACTTCAAGCTCCCAAATAAGTTATTTGCTATAGAATATGATCAGTTATGTCTGGTAGAGTAATTAGATTTAAAATTTTAAAATTATGACACTGATATAAAACATTCCAGCAAAACACACAAACCTGGTAGCCAGATTTGAAGCTGAAAAGCAGTGGCTGCTCAGCCCAGTTCTTCAGACTTGTTTTGCCAGGGATAAAACCCTACAAATCCCATGCCTTGGTGTGGTATTAACAGCAGGGGCATCAGAGGAAATGGGACAAAATAGCAAATGCAGACAGAATTTCTTTGTGCCATGAGATTAGCTAAGCTGAAGGTGACTTAGAAAAATGTAATAATGTGACACTAATAGTGTTGTCATTATAGTGCAAGAGATCTATTGTCGTTCCATATTGCCAGAGTTTCGTACCTGCTTGATGTTTCTTGTAGGCAGCTCCTCCAGCACTGACTCTTCCTTGTCCTCACAGTAGCCAAGTGACTCCAGTTCCCTCCACCAACCAATCCACTCTTTCATAACACTCTTCTTATTGGCTACAGGTGTGGCCTGTTTAAATCAGGCCTGTTCCCAATCCCTAATAATTAACCCAGCTGCAACTTTATAGGGGGTAAGATTGCTTTCTATACTACCTTTATTTTCTTATATTGTATCCCCCTATATAATAGAACCCTTTTAGTCCAAGATCTTGAAGGAGATCCCAGTTAGAATTCTGTTCTGTGGGGAAAGAAATTGTGCTCTTGTATAACATGCACTGGAGCTCATGGCTCCAAAGTTGTCCCTAAAACTTGTCATTCCCATGTACTGAAACTTCCTTCTGCAGGCTGTAAATATTTAATTAACAGTAATTCTGAAAACTGAACCTGCTCGGAAGTTTAACTTGGTCTTGTGTAAACATTCTCCATATTTAGTCCCTAAATAGGTTATTTTGTGTACTGCAGTTTTACATTTTATGTCACTGAAATCAGTCCAGCCTTCAGTGTGATTTTCATCTCTGCATATTTGGATGCTTCTCTTTGTTTGAAACTTCCTCTCAGCTTTGACTCATTTATTCCCAATTGCCAAGACATTTTTAGATGTATTACATGTGATTTGTCCCCTCTCCACTACTTTATGAACTCTACACATAGCTTCTTCTTAGCTTGACTGTTGCAGCCTTCAACACAGTATGGCAGCATCTCCTCTTCAATGAACTCCCTACATACTTTCTTTTAAAAATTCCACTGTAAAAATAACTCCCATGTAGCATTGTACCTGGCTCCATTCTAAAGTGCAGATAAGAAATTGTTTGTGTTTCTTTTGTCTAGAAGGAACATAAATTATCCTAGCAAAAACTAATATTATATATTAATCTGACCTTCATTTTTGTAATTGTAGGCAGTATGCTTCACAGCTTCTTGTGTATATATATATCAAATTTTATTGGATCTCTTAATTTCTCTTTAAATTAACAATATGTTTTAAATTGTAAATGAGCAACATTTAGAAATGTGGGGCTAGATTCTCAGCTAGCATAAAGCATCTCTCACTTAGCCATGCCATTTTTCACAAGATGAGAACGTGGCCTATGACTTCCTTTCACTTATTGCATCATGTGATAGAATTAAAAAAAAAATTAAACCAATGAGATTTTCAGATATATTCTCTAAATAAGAAAAGTCAGGAAAATATTTTTCAGAGTTCATACCTGTTAACAAATATTTTTAGGGAACAGAATATCTTTACTTTCAGAATTATTCATAGTGCATTGATTTTTAGTTGTTTTGCTGTTATTGAGATCATAATTAATAATACATTTCCTAAATAAAGGGTGTTCTAAATGCATTAGCATATATAAATATATATGTGGTTTTATATGCACATACTAGCAGCTCATCAATGTATTGTGTTCCAGATTTGAATAGCACTTTAAAATGCAGCAACAAATAGTCAACTAGAAAAAAAAAAGAGAAGGAAAAAAGGAAAAGGTTTAGTACTCAACTGTGGAACTGTGTCTGGCTTTGAAAAGGGGTAAAGACTACATAGAGCTATTTCCAAGTGTAAACCAGTAGATAGAAGAGTGAGAAGGAAACATCCAGACAGGAAAGACTGTGGCACAATTCTGCACTGAGATGTCATATGCCTTTGTATAGGTGAGAGAAAAATTATCATACAGAGAGGACATCTGTTTCTGCCTGATTTGGCAGGTGTGTTTATCCTCTTGTGAGGATAAATAAGTGATGTTACTTAAACAGTGCAGAAAATGTTTTAGTAAAAAATTATGATACTGCACTGTGTTATTTTGGGATAAAAAAATTATTAACAAAGTATTTGACCACACTCACAGCTTGCGCTTTTTTTTCAGGACAGTAGGTGGGACCTGCAGTGGCAGAGACAGTGAATGAATGAATGAATGAAATGCAGATAGGAAGAAAGACGTCTCCAGTCTAGAACACTGAATAAGGTCCTCATGAAAGAGCAGCTCCTTATTTTCTGTGGTCAGATCAAGGGCTGTGCTGGCTTTGCACAGCCAAGTGCAGTGTTTCCAAGGATCCTGGGAAAAGGATCCTCTGCACTCCTGCCTCACAAGGCTGTGCTGCACCCTCTTTTGCTGGGCTATTGTTTCCAGAGCTAGCTGGGTTTAGCTAACCAGGGATGCCGACACATGATAATGAAGTTGTGTCTTTAATTTACTAGGTAGACAGCTGCTCTGAAGTTGGGATGTTATGGGATTCCACAAAGTTTTTTTTTTTTTTAAGGCAAAACAGGTAATGATAGAGTTTGATGTTAAAATTGATGAAACAGACTATCTAAATAGACTTGTTCAGAAATATGGGCAGGAAAGAAAACAATACACCAGGGTAAAGCAGCACTCAAGACAGATTGATCAGAGGGAGCAGAAAAAGATATAGTTAGAACTGAAGACTGAATAAATTCTCAAGCTGTTTAGTATTATTCTGGAAAAGTATGGCTGGCTGTGACAAGACGGTTCTGAAGACTTAACAGAAGAAAGGGTGATCAAGGTCACATTTGTGACACTAGAAAATACTACACTGAAAGTTGTTGACTTTTTGTCAACAGCAGAAACAGATAAAAAGAAAAACAAGGAGGGGGGAGACATAGCACAGAAACAAGCTATCTATGCTTTTCAAATTTGAGTTAAATTTTGAATTTACCCAAAAATATGCACAGAGAATTTAAAATTTATTTTAAAAAACTTGATGGAAAAGTATGTTAAATTTCTTTTACCCTAAGACATGCCCTCTTTCAAAAATCTAGTGTCTAAAAGCATCATTTCTGTAGATGTTTTCTCTTTAACTTCGATACTGTGTTTGCTCAGTTTACCAGCCCAAATAAGTTTTTGACCTTTTAACATTGTAGTTCCAGTCTAGCAGATGCAAGGCCGTATTTTTTGGTTCCAGAAATAATTTTCAACAATAGAAAACAAAATTGAGATCGAAGAATACATTTTTTTTCTTTTTTTCTTTTCTTTTTTTAGTGATGCTGCCAAAAGCACAAAGAATGCAGTCAGCCTCTTGAAAGCAAAGTAACTCCCAGGGCACTGCTTGTCAAGACTCTTCAGAGCATTCTTTTCTGTGGCTTCTCAGACACGTAGGACGGGCTGTCTGTTATTGACATTGCTGCCATGGCTGTGGAGCAGAGGAGCTACTGGGGGTGGGCGTCACACGCACACCTGGACCTTTGCAACTCCATGGGAGTAACTTCAGTGCCTTCTGCTTTCCTGGTTTTTGTGAGCAAAGTTGCCCTCACGATTACGAGCAGCACTTTTGCTGCTCTTCTCAGCAGAGATCACCCTTTATGTCAGACTCTCATAGTCTTTGTAGAACAGAGACTTTTGAAGCACTTTCCTGAGATGTGTAAAATGTCCTAGGCATGTTGCTTGTGATTTGGTACATAAGGGACAGGTTTTCATTGCTAGTGGTGCCTATTTGTATGTTTAAAAGATAATTCACTTTATAAATACCTGTAAGCAGCTTCCGACTGTCTTTTGGCATGTCAACAATATAACAAATTAGGAAGAAACAAATTATAATTTAATACAACTTCCCAAATGCTCTCTCAAAAGTCCCTAAATTTAGGATAGAATAAAAATACTCTCAGGAGGCTGAAGAGTAACACGGTTTAAGGGATTGGCTGAAAATAGGATGCAGTAGTGAGATCTGACTAACGAATCTGAGCAGGGTACTGAAGATAAAGAGGGACCCTTCGGAAGGCAGAGAAAATTGTGTCTTATTACTTGATTGCTCCCTACTGTACTGTCAAACACCCTTCAAATTATTTAAAATTAAGACTATTTCTCATCATCTGTAGCATGTTAGCAAAAGAGCTGATTTCTCCTTCCTTAGATATTCTCTCTGTTACTAATTCCTGCAATTGTATTGAGTTTCATTTATGTTTACTTGTTCAATAGACTAAAGATTAAATATAAAATTATCTGAATTCTAAGTTTGACTGATTTTATTAACTTAAAATAATTTTAAATTCTCAGCTATATAAAAATTATCTGAATTCTAAGTTTGACTGGTTTTATTAACTTAAAATTAATTTTAAATTCTCAGCTCTATTAAAGACTTTTGCCTCAGACTGATTTCTTGGTGTTTTACGACTGCATGAACTTCACAACCTGACTGAAGAAAAGGCCTCTAATATTTAGATAACAGCCACTTGTCCACAGATGTTTTCTAATCTATTTGAAATGATTTACACAAAGTTATTACTTATTATGTTCTTATTATGTCAATAGCTGCTGTGCAATTGGTTTTTTTTCCTAGTTTCCAAACTATAAAGACTCTTCCCTCTGTGTGGCCCTTTCCTTATCCCTGAGGGGATGAGTTCAACCTCTTGAACCACGTACCTTCTGTTCTCTGCTCTAAGCTTAAATTGGATTGTTTTTAAGATAGTCAAAAGAATCTTTCTTCTTGCCCTAGGACACTTTTTGATTTTGGTATCAGGAACTTTCTAAACCTTCCTTGTTAAAATAAAATATGAAGAAAAATCCCTTTAATTACAGTAATTTGTCTTGTTAAAGAAAATTGCACAGAGACTCAGAGAGGCACAGAGACGTGTCAGACTGTGCCTCAGTTTCTGGACCAGCACTTTTATGAAACTACCCAGTTTTATATTCCTAAGGCAAGGCTGGACTGGATAGGCATAGTGGGCATTCCTCATGTCTTAGGGGACTAGGACTGTGTATAGAGTTCCCCTGTTCTCCATGCCATTCCCCCTGAGGGTCCATCCCTGGATCTGTGCATAATCATTGAGACAACTGAGGGTAGGGAAGAGTTTTTGTAAGAGAAAGGCTGACATAAACTAGCAAGAGTTGATAAAACAAGAGTAACTGGAGGCTGCTATAATCTTCACTGGTATGAAGAAAGTCATCAAGGAATGATTGCTCATTGTCTCACTTTTCAGGAAAAAAATTTGGGAAATAATTTCTTGCTGACATTAGGTATAATCAAATCTGCTAAAAAGATGGAGAAATTAGTCCCATTCATTTTTTAAATCTCACACATTGATGATATTTTTGAACTTTCCTTTTTGTCCCCATTGCAGTTCCCATGCAGAAATTTGTTTTGAAAGGATCCATGAAGATGACCCCTGACAGATTCCATTGATTTCATCGCTGTAAGTTGTTCCATAGCACAGTACCACCTTAATTTAGATATTTTTTGAGTGATAAGAATATAAAGTGTGCATAAAATCAATACCCCATCATTTTTTCTGTTATAAATCATATATACACCTATAAATGTGGTGTGCAATTTTTCCCTGCTATTCCTGGACAGCTCTAACTTTATATGAGCTTAATTGCATTATTTAGTTATTTGCATTCTATTTTCTTATTTAGTAAGCTCCTAGTTTGGATAAGAAATAATGAGGAGTCTTTCAGAATGCAGATTAATGCAGGATTTTTTTTCTCTGGCTGACATTTCCTATAGACCGACTGTACAAATGTCATCCTGGAAAATAATATTTGTCACAAATGTATTAGCATGAGGAGTAAAGTAGAAAAAGATTTTAAACAAAACCAACTAGTGTGTTTCTCTGTTTCATTTTTTTTAAATGGAAGAGTTGTATTTTCACACCATTTCTAAACCAGAAATGGCAGAGATCTCTTCATCACTGACCACCTGGGCAGGATGTGGCCAAAGCTTTGACAGAGCAGGCAGTGCAAAGGGTCACATAACACTATGCAATTCTGTTTGAGCCTGCAGATTTGAAGGCAGGCTCAGCCATGAAATAGGAGGCATTTTCCCATGATCCATTATCTCACGGAGATTTAAATAAAACATTGGGAAGTGAAACAAGTTGAGAGTTCTTTGGAGAATGACAGGAACAAACCAAGTAAGCAAAGAATCACTGCTTTGGCACCAGCAGGGCACTTGTCTGCCAGTTTTCCTGAACTAACAACTTCCTGCAAAACAACTGGTAGAGAATACAGTCATCCTAATGACAAAATGCTCTGAAGAAGTAACCTTAAAATGGTTCGTTTTGTACCTGGCAGTTTGAAAATTACCACAATAATTTAAACAAAAGAGCCACCTGCTGCAGTTTCTTCAAATTCCAACTACAGTCATCAGCTGTTTCATCATTGTCAATGTAAGAAAATTATCTAGAAATCAAGTTGCTATTGCCAGTCCAACTCTTTCTGTGGACACTCTCAGAGATAGCAAATTTTCCTACATGGAATGTCTTCTGTTGTCAGCTCAGTGTGAAATGAATGCTGCTGCATTCCAAGTCATAGCAGAATCAGGATTTTACAATGGCTCTAAGATTTCTACAGCCGAAAGAGAAATGCCCCAGCTTCTGGGTGTCTTTGTACTCAACATGAACACCAACTGTTTTATTTTTAACAGAGGTCATCCAAATTGAAGTAATTCTGCTTTCAAAATATTCAAATCAGACAGCACCAAGTCAGCTCTGATGCCAAGAAAGTCCCTTTCTTCTCTCTCATCTCTTTCTCTTGTTTTTAGTCCACTCTTTTCCTTCTTCTGCTCAGCTTTTGAACTGAGTGTCCCTCAGCACAAAGGAACTAGTCTTCAGTTTGATGTTTTGAAACCTTGCCTGGCCTCAGACAAGTGGATATAACAGCCCAGCCCCTTGTAGGGACGAGAGATGAAACAATGTCCAGGGGAGCCCAGACTCCTCCAATCCCCATCCATGCAAACAGAGCACTTAACCTACACCATCACCCCAATGACGAGGCCCTTTATGTTTAGCACTTTCTCTGGATAGTTTAATATGAAGTAATTCCATTAATGTTTCATACTCTTGTTTCATTAATTTTTTGAAGGAAGAATGTATTATTAAATGTTCAGTCCCTTCTCTCTTATCAGTTCAATTAAAGTACAGGAAAAATGCAAAAACGTCCTCCAGCAAAACTGGAGTTAACATCTGATATTTTGAGGACTAAGAAGGCCACGAAAACCCCAAAAAACAAAAGGTTTTCAAGCTCCCTTTATATATCACACACAAAGAAAACAAAAAACAAAGGACAGTTACTATTTTGTAATTAAAGAACAATGTTTCAGCTTGTAATTGTAAATTGTAAATGTGACATAAGGTCTGCTCTTTAAAATAAGTATTTTTCTTGATTACACTTTCCCAGGTGTATTCAGCCTTTCCTTCCCAGGACAACCTTTGTCTCTGCTCTCAAATCATAAGCCCATCTCTCTACTTCCTAGTTTTCTTTGTCCCTTTCCCATTTCCACACAACTATGCTAAAATTCCAGGGTTGCTATCAGATTGTTTCAATGTGGTAATTTTTAATGCTGTTTATTGCCACTATTTATTTACTTAAGATACTCTATGAGTAATATAACTGCATGAGTGGTGTGTTTCCCATGAGCATCATGTCTGTTTATTTCTAAATATTTGTCTGTGGTATACTTCATTCTACTCTCCATAATTGAGTTGACTTTCTAGTTAAATGATACAGTTAGAATGAGCCCACCTCAGCACAAGAATGCTGTTTTAAACCACTGATAGTTTTGTGAAATTAGTGTAGTCCTTATAATAGCTATGGTATATCCCAAATTACTGGGAATAGGATTCTTTTTGTGGTGGGTGGTAGAGAGACTTGAACTGGGATCTGACAGCAAAAAATGCTCCAGTATCACTTTGATAAAAGCAAGATTCCTGAAAAAACCAGTTTCACTAAGTCTTAACCACGTATGATGTGGCTGGGTAATGGCAACAGCTGCTCAAGGGCCTCACACAGGCCGTGCAGAAACGGAGTAATTCTGTCCCAACAATCCCTTACTTCAGTGTCCTGCACAAAAGCAGCTTCCCTTGGGATTCTGCCATCTACAGCCCTTCCTCAAAGCAGTAAGGCAGATTGTCAGAATTCCCCAGAGATGACTCCTTCTATTCCTGCTGGGATTCCAGAACCCTCAAATTGTCTCTATTCACCCCCACTTCCCTACATGTGGCTCTTTTCCCTGCCTTTCCTGCATCCTATATAGCACAAGCAAAGATGTACAGTATTTTGTTTTGGATTTTTTTAATATGCTGTGCCTAATGAGAGCCTATATTCCTGTGTGTATGTTACAGAGTGTTCTGTGTAATGCCAATCATTCCTTTGACTTTATTGCCATACTTGGGAGAAACTTTCTGATTAATGAGTTTTTTTACCCATGTGAGCAAAAAAAGAAGAGATGCCATTTAAGCCCAGTGAGTTGTGGAGCAGGCAGAGGAATCAGCATCGGGTTGTTTATGGATTTGACTGACTTTCAGCTTGTTACACAACTAAAATAGTGAATGAATATTCTTGTTTTACCTTTTAATAGAGCACTGTGCTGTACAATATTTTCATTTACTGAAAATGTTTTTTATAAAGTATGGATAAAGCATGTATTTAAAAAAAAAATCCCACTTGTGTAAGTCAGTACATTAGTGACATAGTTGAAAACACTTTATGAAACAATGTATTAACTCAGTAAAATACAAATGAAAACTGTATATTAATTGCTTTATGTGCCCTCCTATACTCATGTTTTATTAACTTTTTAATATTATCAAGTATCATGCTAGACTGTGATACTCCTCCAAATAAGGCACTATTTTTACTTGGTTTATGAAAATAAATGAGCATTTCAGATTAGCATTTTGATTTTGCGTGAAAGCACTTAATGTTTTTTCTTGTATTCCCTGATTGTTTCAACGGCATTGTATCACACCATAAAGCTGAAGACTCTTTTTCATCTTTCTTCAGATAAAGTTGCTAAATACTCCTAATTTTACATGATATTTAAAGACTTTAGCATTTATTATTACCATCAGAACCAAGTCTTAACGTTATTCAGATTAGGAAGACACTAGATAGCTTTTTTTGTTAGTGTTTCTCTTACAAAGTAGAGTGATGACATACTCCACCACCACCTCATTCCCTTCCCTGACTGGAATTTTATCAGAGTACAAATGTTAGGAAGCTCAATGAAAATACAGTTTAATGCAGCCAGTTAAATTGCCTGAGAGGAAACAGTGCATACAGCTTTTTTAAAGCCTTTCCCCTCAGGCCATTAACTAAGAAACTGGTCACTAACTGCTGGTAACAAACCATTTTGGAGGGATTATTGCTATTACCAGAATTCAGTGGTTTATGGCTACATTTTGTTAAAGACATTAGGAGCTGTAACATGGATGAGCCCAAAGTACTGGAAAAATCCTTCTTTTCCCTTGTGATTAACAATAGTTTTTCTTCCAGCCCAGATGTCTCGAACAGTGGTTTCATTATTTCTCATATCTCCCAATGCTGTAAAAAAGGCTTTTCATTATGGCCAGGATTCAAATGAAAGGAGTGAAACTACAGTACTGACTTCTGGGAAAGTACAGCTCTTGTAGAAGCCACCACAAGTAGACCAGATTTTGATGATTTTCAAGAATTGTATCTGCCACAAAGAACTGGTGGAACAACACAGAGCAGCTTTCCCTTCCCATGATCAACCTGATGAAGGAATCACCACTGCTGAACACACCAACAAGGTTTTATGTTCATTTCACATAATTTTGCAGCTGAAGTTTTAGGTGTAAGAAAGGGGTTTTGATCAGTATGTTTCTAGCTCTCCTCAGTTAGTTCAATTTCCTAATTACTGCAATTCACATAATCTATAGTATTAGCAAAGATGGCTCAGCCTCACTGGTAATGGCAAGTACAGAATTCTAGGAAGTTCACCACTTAATTAGGAAAAGTTCTGTGGAGATCCAAAAATCTTTATTTTATTTTTTTTCTTTTTTTTAAGGAACTCCATCTAAGGAGATATTTTGACAGCTTGGTTGTACAAATGATATTGTTGAGTTAGAATGCAGATTACAAACATATTATTTGCATGGCAAATGTGTTCTTCACTCTATTCTATCCCCCTCCATCTTTTAATTTTAAAAAAAATCCTAGATCAGAACATATCATTAGCTGTGCTTCTTAGTGAACCTGACTTTTCTCAAGAAATTTACATCTTTCTCTCATTTTCTGTTAAGGTTTCTTACCCTGTTTTCTCACCTAAAGAATTATAATGAGGTAGAGAGAATGAGATCTATGGGGAAAGCAGTGGACCTAGAGACTAAAGGTAAAAGGATGATTGATGGTATGAAATTACCATAAAAGTACAATCAGGATCAGATTTTAAAATGAATTTTTAAGCAGCCTAAGAGATACTCTTTGATTTGTAGTCTGGTGGAATGGATAATGTCTCATTCAGTGGATAAAGTTTCTCACTGTGTGACTTGAGCTTTTTCTGATCTTTCTGACTGGGAGTAAAATGGAACCAAAGCATAAAGTGGTTTTTAATGCTGAAAATATCAAAAGCAATATTCTTAATGTCAAAACCTAGGCGTAGCAGGTGAGAAAAGAAAAATAAATAGAAGATAATTATAGTGTTGATATTATTGTATAAAAGACACTATTGTCTTAGCACCCTCTTGGATCTACAAAAATATTTTAACAGTAAGTTAAAGGGTCAGATCTTTATGTTGAAATGTAAAACCTCCTGATCTTTAAATACTTTAAGTATTTGTGAATTTGTTGAATCAATTTTCAATCCAAGACAAATACTATAATTTATGTCTGAGCAGCACATGACACATATTGCAATCTCTATATAACAACAATTTACTGTGCAATTGGTGGCTCGGCAAAACCAGAACTTAATGGGTATTTAAGAGTGTAAAATATTCTGTAAATTTTTTAATATATAATTGCATCAAATATTAAAATAAATTTACAAAAGTTGAAAGTTGAAATTAAGACATTTTTAATTTTCTAATTTTGTGCATTCTCAGGAGGCATCTTATTGGCTCTGTAGGACTGATGTTAGAAAGCATTACATTGTCGACAGGCGTTTTTTTTAAAACCAGAATTCTTTCAATTACAAATCCTTTTTTATTGTCCCACCACTGTCTATTTAATTTATTTAATTTAGAGAATTTAGAGAATTTAATTCTGCTAGTAAATTTTAAAATAAGGATCCCTTTTTTTTTGTAAGCTATTTCATTCCTTTCATGTAGAAGGAAATTTATGATTCATTTTCTTCCTACTATGTAAGTAATAAAGATGCTCATATATACCATTTTTATGTATTACCTCGAAGGATTTATTTTATTACATGGATCCCTATTATATAGCTGGATATTGTAATATTAAAATTGCAGAAAATATTTTTAAATAGTTTAGCATTAAAAAAAAAATCCCGAGATTTCCAACAGTTGCTTCTTATGACAGTTTTCATTTTTTTCCCTCCTCCTGACAGTTTCCATAATGACTTTAATCATATAGTCTGGAAATGGAGCAGGTTACTGAACAGCAACAAACTCACTGGTCAATGTCGGTGTCACTTTTCTGGGAGCAGGACTTTTTGAGCATCAAGGAACTAATTTTAACAGCCTGCTGGAAAAAGTGTTAAGTGCATTAACTCCCTGTCAATCACATTTTTAGCATGCTGGCCAAATTATTATTATTATTTAGCTCAAGACATTCTATTGAAACTTATTTGTATGGTATTCTTATCTGTGTACCTTATGTGACTAATGATGATTGTTTATGGAGAGGTGCCTGTCCAATTATTTTTGAAGGAACACAAGAATGCAGAATGACTGGAAGCATCAGGTTTTTGCCAGAGAATGCCTCAGGTAAGAGGAGAATGGCTAGAGGCTATAAGGAATCACAAGAGACAAGTCAGAGTCGTAAATTGGAAAACTGACATATCTCATCTAATATACTTGCTAACTAGGCCTTTAAAAACCTTGACATTTAACTAAGTTTGTGGAAAAAGTTATATATTTTGTCCTTTTCTATTGGCTATAACTCATTAATATGATGAACTGAGGTGTTTATAATCATTATCAGCATTAGCTGACTAGCATATGGGATCATTTAAAGATCCAGTTAAGCACCTAACAACTGCTCAGTTGTTTGTGTAGGTTGTGCCTTTTTCAAAGTCAAGTCAGTCAAAAATGATATTGCAAGTTATTTACCCTTTTGGTACTTCAGTGTGTGAAATAGGATGAAAGAATGCTGGTATTCAGCTGAGGCATTTAAATAATGCTTTGGAAGTCCTGGCCTGCTTAGAACACACTGCAATCCTTACTGTAAAACAGAAATTTCTGACGGTTTCAAGAAAAAAAGGTAATACAAAAACAAACTTTGCAGTGAATGCTGCCTATTAACTCAAAACGATTTAAATACGTTAGGGGCTTAACTTTTTTCATGGTGAAAATAAACTTTGTCTTTACCCATTAATGTTCCAAGGATAAGACATTAATGGGTAATTAAATACATACCCTGCCCTGATTCTGACCCTGATCCTATGTAAACAGATTTTTTTTATAGGGGGGGAAGATCTAATTTCTATGTAAAAAAATAAACCAACAAAAATTCAAGCCATGGAATTCTGTGAAATGAACAACAAAAGGAACTGAGTTCAGTAAGAAAAGTGGAAATTATCATAAAAAAAGCAGAAGGAGGCACTGTAGCTCAATAGCTAGAAAACAGTATGTTTTAATTTCTGAATAGCTTTCCTCTCTGAAGAATTAAATTAAAACAATATACTTTGCAGGCAAGCATGTTTATTCTTAGGGATTGCCGTAATTTTTTTCAAAAAGCAGAAAAAATTTGAAGAGAGCTAGTCTATGGAGGGAGGGGGAAGCTATTAAGGATTGTTTTCCCAGGGCAGGAAGCTGAAATTCAGTAGGAAGTGGCATTTTGACAAGCACTTTGTATTTCCAACCAAAATGGAATCTTGCTCATTTAGTGCAACTGGAGAACAATTAATTGAGGAAACCTCCCCCCATTTTAATCTTACACATGAGAAACTGTATTGACTTTTAGAGGATTTGAGTTAAGTCTACCAGTACCAGGAATTCAGTCCTTTTACCTAATGTATTTTGGAACATGAATAAATTATACAGCTACATATTACAGTAGGAGAGAAAATGACTACTACTGCTCAGGCTGTGTGACGTTTGCCATGCTATCCCCATTTTCAGCTCATAACTTTCTGAAAACTTCTGGCTGCTGGGTGAAATTTTTCATAGTTTAGGTCTCTGTTGGATGAAAATTATTTTTTGAAAGTTGGAGGGACTCGTTCCATTATTTCTGGATATGTGTGAATAAAAACATATAGCCCATCAGGCAAGCAGTCTTGTTTCTGCTGCACTGCACTGTCATCCAAATGGAGAGTGGAAAGGGGACCATTTTTATGGGAATTTGGGGACTGCAAATGAATAATTTCATGTCTGCTCAAAGAGTTGCTTAGTTTAAAAACAATGAAAATCTTAGAGGAATTTCCAGTTTCATCCACTGTGCTGCTGAATTTCCTAAGCTCTTTTTCCTCAGCACATTTTTTCAGGTGATAGCTACACAAACTTTTTGAACTTAAGTGTTCTTTTTCTGGTCACTTATGATCAACAATTATTTGGCAATATTTTGACTGGTCTGAGATCACTGAAGTATGTGTGCTGGGTTATATTCAAGTAAGCCTTCAGATGTAGTGCAGTGAAATAAGAAGGGACTGGAAAACACATGGAACCTTCACATTTTAAATGAAACATTTGCACATACAATTTCTTGTCCTACTAGAGCGCATGGGAAGAGAACAGGAATATATCCAGCTCTATCTAAGCCTTCCCTAATTCTGTCATAGATGAACGTTTAAGGGTGAGGAAGAGAGAATGAGTAGCCATGGCATCCCTTGTGGCATTGTGACTGTCTTTCCCAACTCCAGGCAGAGCTATGGGCTGGCATTGCAGCATGGGAGAATGGAGGGACAGGCTTGGAAGCTGGATTAAGCTCTCTGCCTCCCATTCCCATTTCCCAGCAATGCTTCCTTTGTACCACTCAGCTGTGCCTTCCAGTAGAAGAGTTCTGTGGAGCCTCAGAGCTGTGAATCGGGTGCAGAGAGAAGTGTAATAAAGGCACAGGCAGCAAGTTTTAGATGGAGCTAGAGTTGAGATGGAGGGTGAGAAATGAAGGCACATAACCAAGTGAGAAACAACTGATAACCTCAAATATCTTTCCCCATAGCAAATTTCTGAGAGCTGAGGTCTGGACAGTTCTTGATATGTGACACACAAGTATTTTATTATTATATAGCTTGATCTTGACTCACTTGAGTCAGTGAGCCCTTGTGCCCACTTTTGTTCTATGTGTCCACAACATAAATCAGTATTTCTGTTAAGCAGCCAATGCCATATTTAAAAAATATGACATTTGTCACCTCATATATGCAGTCCTTGCCTAAGGGACATCAACATGACCCAGTGTCAATAGCACCAGGTTTGGTGGATCCTGTCCCTTAACTTGCAGGAAAATCTTACTCTAATCACACAACATTCAGTGTCTTAGTTTCCTCATCTGTAGGACCTGGATAAGAACTTTCATTTTATTTTTAAATACATAAGACCACTTCAGAGAAATAGATGTTACTATTCTAACTTCAATCAGTTATGCCTGAATCCCAAGTCTAGGCAACACCTTTCAGCGGATGAAAAAGTCCATCAGCCTAGACAGAATATATGAATCTCTGTGAATGAAGCAATTGATGTAATATACTTATTTTTATATTTTTTTTCTTCCTTCTCCTATATTGACACACCTGGCCTTGTTGTGCTTGAAAAATCTAGATGTGGCCATTTGAAGTAACCATGTTGAATATATTTGTTTATAAATAACACACACACAAACATCTCTGCAGTATCCAAGACAAGAAATACCCAACTCCCCTCATTCTGTTTTGCTCACTTCCTAGTCTCAGTGCATTCTTGGCATGTGTGCAAGTAATCTGTCTGGTTTACAAGAGAGTACATCATCTGGTGTTACTGGTGAAAACAGTTTTAATAATCTTCCTTTCTGAAAATAGCTCTGAAACCCTGACATCTCTATTAGATCCATGTCCATTGTACTGTACTGATCTTTGTCCAAAAACCTGTAAAATTTTCTTTTCTCTTTTTCAGGTATTGCTAATAAAGCAGGTCTAAGAGTGACTTTATGTATGTCTGGAATCTTTAGTTGCATCAACGGTGTTATTCAGATATGCCATTTTATTTTTATCAACACTAAAGTGAATCAAAACTATTTTATCTTCAAAACTTTCTGTCAGTGTTTCTATCTGCAGTCTTTGGGATATAATTGTCCAAGGCTCACTATGCCTGGCTGTAGGAGAGTGCATTTATTTTCACTATTTCATAAGAATAAATGATTTCTCAGAAAATAATTCCAAGGAGCATACATCCCTTTTTACCAGTAGGAGCTGCTTGCAGCAGTACCAAGGAAATGGTGTCATTTACTATCTTTTAAAATTGCTTATCCATTGCAGGTTTAATTGCAACAGCCTTCCAGTAAGTGAAACCTTCTCTAATAGCTAAGCTAATCTGAATTCAGATAGCTTAGAACAATGTGTAGTTGATATTAAAAAGTACAGATTAATTTTAGGAAAGCAGCTGGCCTCAGTTTCCTTTAAGCAATTATATTTACCACTCACTCATTAATAAGTATTGGTTTTATAAGTCTTACTTGCAGCTTAGAAATTCCCCAGCCCCCAGTTCACATTTTTCTAAAACTCTCTCAAAAAGTTTAAAAAAACAAAAGAAACCATTTATTCACCCTTTCTCAGAATGATTAACACCAGCAAAGAAGTGAGATGTTTCTTAAAGCACCTGCTTTGAGCTTCTATTAGGCTTACCAATACATTTTCAGCAACATTTGTTTGCTGTGAAATGCACTATTATTCCCATTTATTGATAAAGAACTGAAGTAGAAGATAATTTACTCCACTCATACTCAGGAGTTATGATAGGACTATGAGAAAAGTTGTATTCTCCGATTTTCAAGGAAGGTTTAAACAACATATCACACAAAATTATTGACCAAAGAGAGATAAAAATGGCTATAGAATTAATAATGCTTCTTCAATTATGAAGATGAAAAGAACAATCGGTCTTATTTTAATTTTACACTTCTGGTTTATGTCTTAAAAGTCTCCTTCAAATTGCATGTTTTGGGGTCTCTCTATTGGGGTTGATTTTTGGGGAGACTGCTTCTGGAATATGTAGGGACTGATGGAAGAAAAAACTTCAACTCAACAGCTTTGAGAGTGGCAGGTGCCATTGTATCTCTGCTTTTATAGCCTGTTTGCAACTATCACTAAGAGTTTGTAGATCTATTGAAAAGATGGAGATGAATAAATAATGTTTGATGACTATGAAGCAATTTTTGTTGGATTATTTGTGGATATAAAGAAGGTTCTCTTGTCTAGTGCTGTTAGCAAATCACTAGAGGAGATTGTGACTAATTAAAATAACAAACAGGTAGTCATTAAAAACCAAACAAAATAATCAAGCTAAGTCTACACAAGCATAGCCTGACTGCAAAGTCATAATTTTAGGGAATAAAAGTGTTGCCATAATCATTACAGCTTACAATATTATTTACACGTTTGTACATTTCTTTTATTAGTTCACTGGCATGTTTGTCCTCCCAGGCAAATTTACACCTTTGTAAGAAACATGGTTTTGATTCAAGTCTTCAAATTATAATCCAGGTTTTCCTGTTGACCATTAAACTGCTGATGTATTGCCTGTGGTAAACATAAACTTGGTGCAAAATAGCTGCCTCTTTTTGTTGGTGAAAGATATCTGTGAGATCAAGGGGATGTCACTATTATTGTCCCAGGGGAGGGCAGAATGTTTGAGTCCATATTTTGATAAGACTTTTGGGCTGAATTCTCTTGTACCTTGAATTCTCTCATATCTCTACTGAGAGGTAGAGGAGCACTGTAGCACACCTGTGCTGAGAACCAACCCATCAACTCTTGATGGTCTGGATTTTATGTTGTTTGATTTCTGTATCATCCAAGCTGTTTGCATTGCCAGACAGGGTCACTTGGAGTAGATCTTTGGGCTGGTTCTTAGAAAGATGCAAACAGCTTTCACTCAAAGGATTTTTGGTGCCTGTGCTCACCTGTGTTTTTCTGACTTCACACTGTGAAAAGTGTTTTTGAGGGTAGTGGAGAAAAGCCACTGGCAGCAAGAGATTCTTTCATCATGTTGGGCTTTCTACACCCTGACAAGGTTGACAGTCAGCAACTGAATATGCAATGGCTATAAATCTTGCAAAATGATTAGCCAAAGGCTATCATAATTCATACACTCCTAAAGATTGAGAAGTGTTCTACCTGGTTGGGGTGCCTTTCCACATTTAATTCACGTTACTCTTTGAGTTAGCCTAATTGAAACAGAGCAGCCACTTTGCAAATGAAAAAAACCCAAACCCCCACCCTAATATGTGTCTTTTTAAAAAAATCTTCATAGGCCTATAAGTACTGAAAGCTTGACTTTGAAGATCACAGGGATCAGAATATAAAAATATATCACCCTTATTATAAATGTTAAGAAAAACATAGAGAAAAAGTGAACTGCAACTCCCATGTTCCCTACTGCTACTGCACAATCTAAATATGTTGTTTTCTTGTCTTTGTAGACCTGAAAGACTATTAAAAAGCAGCAGCAGGTTTCTTTTTCTTTTTCCAGTAAAATGGAGCAGTTAACAATAGGTAACTAAAATCAAAGCCCTTAGCATGCTCTTTACAGTTAAAAAGGTTGAGAATAAATAACTTCTAAAAGCCATGTATACTGCTATGAAGCTTTGGTACCTAAATGTTTGCTTTTTCTATCTGATTTATGAAGTACTTATAGATTTTACTGGTGCTCAGTGCCAGAAGACTGTGCACACTGAGAATTTCTATGCAGAATCAACACAGTGTTTTAGCATTACACAGCAAGAGAGTCAAGTTAACACACCTGCTTTGTGCATCCAAAAGCCATAACAGCAACCAAGTGTAGACTTAGACTCTTCAGAGTGTATTTTTGTCTCCCTTGCACTGGAGTAAAGCAAGCATTTCCCTGAATTAGTGTGTGAGACTTCCCTCATGGGGTTTTTAATACATGTGAGGTAATTTGGAGAAAGAAAGGGAAGACAACTGGGACTTCAGTAAAGCTAAACTGCATTTTTGCTGGTGAATAGTTCTACTGACAACCAATGCATTCACTGCAATTCGGGCAGATATCTTTCTGACAGCCCTTTGGATGTGCACACACAGCTTCCCCCCTCAAATGAAATATAGAAACTTGTGATGAGGTAATAGTTAAGAAATTGAATGAAAATGAAAAATGAGAATGAAAACTCACAAAATGAATTGAAATTATATGATTTGAAGATTATTTGCCCAAGTTACATGTCACCCTCCCACCAATTTTCATCTGATGGATCCTGGGGGAAGCCAAGGAGGAAGGAGGCATCATCCTGGCTGAGTGGGAACTATGATAGTCCCAGAGTCATTCAGCCCAGTGCCCCAGGAGGCTGTGGTGACCTGAGATCAGAAGCATCATTTCAAATCCTCAGGCACAGGCAGGTGAGTGCCACTAAGCCAGATTCAGTTCAGGAATCATTTTACTGCCATCAGTGAACAGACAAAAGTAGGGAATGTTGATACTTAATTGTAGTTTACACCTAATTGCAATTAACATTTTTTCACATGAATGTGTAACATTTTTAGTGTGAAGAGGTTATTTTGTAATCCCATTTTTATTTTATACTTATCCCCATATACTATTTGGTTCTTTTAAATAATGTTAATATTCTTTTTAACAGCTTTAAATACAACAGAACATCTCCCTTTTGATTTATAAAATATGCTTATGAGATTAAAATCATGTATGGTATTAAAATACATTAGACTAGTGGAGCTCTGTCAATTAAAAGACTGCTCCAAAACTGCAGGTTTTGGTCTCAACAAAATCTCTTCTAAAAATCAGCCCTTGAAGCTTCTAGGGGAACAATCTGGGGCTTTTTCAGTCACCAGGGAGCTGAACTCTGAGCTCTCACTGCTCAGCACAATTCATAGCAGCCTAAATATCTTTATAATTCAAGAATTTCATCTCACCTGAACTGTCAAAGTAGAATACAAATAGAGAAGTGACCTTTAATCAGTAACTCGAACCGTAAAACTCCTGTTTTTGGCAACAATCTGGAAGAAACTGCAAGCTTCCCTGTGAGCAATCCCACCACAGCAAGCAGGCATGCACAGCCTGTGTGACATGAAGAGACATCAGATTTAGCTCGGTTTGAATGCAAAACAGTGTGGGGATGAATCTCCAAAAAGAGAATTTGTGTTTCTTTTTGCTAAATGAATAAAGGAAGAAAGCACTCTTGGCTCCAAATACTACTATCAGTCCATTAAAAAAATAGGGAAATTATTATTTTGCATAGATTTCAAATAAAAATATGTCTTTTCCATCAGGTCTATTTTACCAGATACCATTTCCTTATAATAAAAAGCAAAACTCTAGCAACCATTAGAGTCTCCCTAAAATGCACTTAACAGCAATAGCTGTAACATGGGTTTTATTGATTTTCATCTAAGGAAAATATTTTTATTTAAATAAAATTTTTGATAAAGAAGAAAGGAAATTCTTTTCGTGAAAAGACTGGAAAAGATCCTATTTGACTAATGCTACAATAACTAATTCAAAATTATAACAACAAGAGAAAATTTTGTATTCATTTTTTAGACAGAGTTCTCACAAACCAGATGTACATTAAATAATCCCTTCTCGGTGCTGCTTAGAGATAGCCCTGGAAAATCTCTGTATAGTGGACCAAAGTATGCATGCAGTGTCTGTATGCATACTGTAGCTTTAGTATGTGTATAAAGAAAAAACTACAGAAGGATGTGCAGTGTAGTACGACTGGGAGAACAGAGATTTTTAGATTTCTCCACATTTTCTCTGTGAGGCTGTGTTGGCAGCACTCATATTAATTTAATTTTGTGACTGTGTCTCTTCAGTAAATATTCAGTCCTGCCATAACAGATGATTTGGGATTGTGTTGGCAGAAGGAGCTCCAGCTTTCATTTCTTTTACATTCTGCTGTTGGTCATTTCAGGCATCACTCAAGGAATGTGCATATGAAAAGAAAAGGCACTTCAAGCTTCTCGCTGCTGTAAGAGGGGCACTTTCATTTCTATCTCTGGAATGTAAAAGTAGTTGCAGAAGAGTCAGATGAGGCCCATGAGGCCTCAAGCTCTCAAAGGCTCACAGCAGCATTGAGTTATTCATCAGTGCAATACGTCCTGTGTGCACAGAGAGCCTCGGAGGGGCCACACTGCACCCTGCAGATCCGGGGAAAAGAACTCACATCCTGACAGGAGGACTCACATCGTGCCAGGAAGGATACAAGGAATAGAAGGAGCTCATCTCCAATGCACATCTCCGTTTGGATGTTTCTAAATGGGCACGATGTTCAGTGAGCATCTTTTGAGTAGTGGATACTTTTGTTAGGGAAATGAAGCCTGTGTGCTGCAAGAACAACTACTGGTGTTGTCTCCACCTGTGGACAAACTGCCCCTGCCTGCTGCCTCTAAGTACTAGGAGTGCTCCTGGACACAAGTGCTGCCCACAAGACCCAGAGTCACCAAGCTGTACTGGAGAAAGATTACACAGCTTGAGCACATATCAGCATTTGGGGAATGAGAAGACACTTAAATATCTACCCAAGAGAAAATTTTGTCATTTTTCAATTTCTACCTCAAAGCAGAACAAGAAGGCAGTATTTCTGAATTTCCTCCTAATTTCCCACAAACCTCAGGCAGGAAAGATTTTGAACTGTTCAAGCTAATGTAATAATACATAGCAATACATGAAGCTGTCTACATAAATAAAATGTGACATGCAAATAATAAACATTAGCTGTTTTTTAGGTATCCACAGTTTAAAGGTAATTACTGGAATAGTGAATATACTGACATCCAGAAGGGCTGTGCCAGGTAATTCTGAGAAAAGAGAGGTAGAGACTTATCTGAGTTAACATCCAAAATAAAACCTCATTAGAGCTGTTCTCCTGCCACTGGAAGAAGCAGCAAAGTAGTACTCATCATTACATTATGACATTTCTTTTAATGTTAGGTAAATGGAGGAGACTCCAAAGTTTCTCCATGGATTTTCTTCTGCCAATACACAAACACACACATGTACTACTCATAAAAATCAATACTAAAAATAGAGGAACCAATCATAAAAGACCCCTACAAAAACTATGGATTCCTGTT
>NW_005054304.1:2833508-2851179 GCF_000277835.1 Geospiza fortis | reverse complement strand
CAAGAGACCAAATGACATCTTTGTGAGTGGCTATTTATCTCTATCTCACTTATGTCAGGAAAATTTGTATTAAAAGCATAACAAATGATTCTTGAATTTGTAATATCTAATTCATGTGATATAACTAACTGCTCAGTGATATATTAATGTCAATCTCAGTTAAACTGGCCCAATTTTGTTTCAATTGCTACCAGAAACGAATGTCACCCTTACAAACTGTATTAATTTTGAATGCATTGAGTATAATGCAGTGCAGTGTTACCTTCCAAAACCAATTTACAAGGGTTTTAGTATAGATATGTGTTAGCATGTTAACCTGTACCAGCCCTTTAGCCAGTGAGGCTGCTACATAGATATGTGTTAGGTTAACCTGTACCAGCCCTTTAACCAGTGAGGAATTGAAGTATGAAGATGAACAAAACTAGACTGTAAAAGCTTTTCTTTTCAGCTGTTTCAGCGTAAGAACAGGGGATAAAGCTGTGAACCTTTTTGTAAGGGGAGGGAAGTTGCCAAGACAGTGCAGTAAAACAGAGGAAAACACTTCAGTTTGAGAAAGGAAGGAGATGGCCATGTTGCTGCTGGCCCTTCCTTGCCATTCTGGTTCATATGTGTTTACAGAACTGTGTCTAAAAATGAAAAAATAATAAAAACTTCGAAGAGTAAAGTCATTTTCTGAGGGAAAGGCAAGGGAGACGTATCCTGCGCAGGAGGTGCAAGTGAAATATATGTAGGCAAGGAATGAGGAATGCCTGCGGAGAAGAAAGTGGGAGCCATGAAGTAAAACTCAAAGGCTTGAAAAGAGACTGTAAGGCATGTAGCATGAAAGAAGGGAAAAAGGAATCTTACAGGAACAGGTCAGGACAAAGACTAAGAGGGAAGAACATGGTTTAGAATAAGGAGAAATGAAGCATAGCCAAAGGCTATTTCGGTCTTAAGAAATCACGAATGAAAATAGATGACAAGGAGGATGAGTGAAATTTACAAAAATATTAACATTCAACAGTTCTAAATAAAAGAATTTCCCAGTCCTGAAGTTGTGAAATTACAGGTATAAATGAAGCAAAAAGTTATCTCTTTTATGAGGCTGAGAAGCTGCAAGCCAATTTCTATAAGATTTTGGATTTGCTTTGGTTTGCAGACAGAGGGAAACTACTAAACTGCAGTCTTAATTTTGACAAAAGGACTGAGATGTTTTCAAGCTTTTAGGCAAATTGAAATAATAATACTGAGATACGTGAGTTTTCCTTGCATATCTGGGGCAGATAGATACTAAGACATTTCTAAGCCTTCTTTAATGCTTCAAATACACTCATGACATTTCATAACAGAGCCTTTAGCTGAAAGATCAAGTTAAACACACATATCCAAGAGAGTGGGCCTCAGTGACGGGTTTAGAACTGCGTAAACCAAGGACTGTTAAGAGCTGTGAAGATTTTCTGGAGTCCATAAAGAAAAGTTCAGTGCTTCTTTAACATCAAAATAATCTCCATCCCTTCCAAAAAAAAAATACATTTCCCAACTGTGTTACAATATTCTGTGACTCAGAGAGATTGTTGATAACTAGGAGGCTCACTGTAACTTTCAGGATAAAAGGAACTGCCCACTTTTGAAAGTGGTCTGTCAGTGTTTCGCTCTATGAAAGACCAATTGGTTTCAGGTAGAACATCAAGATATGAAAATAAAGTTAAATCTCTGTCTTAAAATTAATATGCCCAGAAGCAACAAATGATCTCTGCCCTCTGCAGCCTTAGTTTCCCTGTAGTCACCATCTCTTCTGTCTCTTTAAATGACCTCCATGGCTTTTCTGTACAACTCATTTAAATGGCTGCTGGTCCAATGTGTGCCCTTCCTCAATATTTTTATTTGTAAGGGACAATTTACTGAACAGGGTTTCCGAGGTTGTTGATCACAGTGTGAAAATGTTTACAATCAGTGAGGGCATACAAATACAAAGCATTGCCACCATTTATTTAGTGATTTCTAGAATTTGATCAAGCACATTTTCCTCTATGAACACAATGCAGCAACAAGCATTTTCCATACCCCACTAACTGCAGAGAAGCTAATTTTGTTTTTCATTTTATATTACATTTCAGGGAGCATATGGTGATAAATTTCTTTCCTAGCTTGTGCTAAATGTTTATCTCATGAAGGTTTACAGAGAGGAAGAAACAGGCAACTCTGTGGCTGCTCCAGCAAAAGTGTAAGCAAAGAAACCTTGACTGTCCCCCAATCAAACTTACATTTTTTGCAGACTTGTCCTCTCAGACCATAAGTTTGCCACTAAACTTTGCACACCATTCTTGGACGTTTCCATTCTTGGCTCACATTCATGCAGTAGAATTATTTAGATGAGCTCCAATTTCCCCAGTTTGGAATGGGAGGGAAAATGTATGGCGCTGCCAGGCAGAAGATTATATCTTCGTTTTGGTGGAGGTTTCAGGCTCTTCAGAGAGCCTCTGGTTGTGGCTGTCACTCTCTGCCACACTCAGAGGCTTTTTTTATTGTCCCTGTCAGTTAGCAGCCCAAGGTTACTGCCAGCTCTCTGTCAGCGCTTTGATTTTTGTCAGCTATGGCCAGGTCCTTTTAGTTATCTGCTATCTTTTCAGCTTTGTTCAGCCTGAGCTCTACTTGTCTACTAATTAGCTCTTTGGAGATTTCCCTTTTAAAACTCACTATCACAGAGGACAGGAACCGTTCAAAAGTTTTGTGCTTCATAGAAATTCCATATTCATCCACATTCCATACAGCCATCTTTTTAAAATTAAAAGTGGCAGGTCAGGCCAATTTAAGGTATATAAGCAGCACAGCCTGTAAAAAGATACCTTTAGGTTCTTGATCAGGTATGTAGATGAATGATAGAAAAAGAAAAAAATGGTTTCCACTGAAAGGACCAAGGTGTACAAATAAAAAAGAAACTATCATTCTGTGTAACATATTCTCATTTTCTTTATCTTCTGGTGTGCAAATATTGTGCTAGCTGAATATAAAAGTAGCACAACTTTAGGGTACAAAAAAAAAACCACACTGTAACAACATCAAGAGTGGTCTTACATCAAGGAGGGCCCTGAGGATGTCTTTGTTGTCAACTTCAGAAGAAAAGAGAGGAACAGAAGAGGAAACTGGCAGAAGGAATAGATGCCAAAGAGAACTCAAAGGATTAGGTCCGGGTGAGGTGATCGGTATTCGAAAACAGTCTGCCTTCTGGCTCTGATCTAAGGGAATAGGCTGGCAGCAAAGCCAGAGGGCATAACAGCACAAACACACCTTCAGCACACTGCTGGAGGCTTGCCTCAGTGCCTTAAAAATTGTGGTAGCAATTAGAAATAAATGTATATAGGAGCAATAGGCGAAAGTGCTCTATTTACGAATAAAAGTCCTCTTTTTACATAATACTCAGTCTGCTTGTATCTTCTTTTCCTTCTTTTCTGACACTTAGTACATTTTTCTCTGGTATCTCATCGATGCTGTAAGTTGTGCCTACATTGCACTTACATAGTGTTAATGCCTGGAAGATGAAAGTAAAAACCTTTGAATATATTAATGCTATAACACAGATGTCTTACTTTTTATACTCCTTTTTTAGAAATATGGTGTGGTTAATAATGATGCAGATTGTGCTGGATGGATGAGCAGATGAAACAGGGGAATACAGATTAAATAAAAATTTCTTCAAAGCTTACGTTTGCTTCATAATTTAACTTCTGTACTTGTCATGATAGTAGTAGCTAGGTGCAACTATGCATAATCACATTGTTCTAAAATATCCTGGTGAAACAGAGCAAACCTAATCTAAACAGCACTGCCACACTTGTTCAGATAACTGGGGGAAAAAGTGTAATTAGGAGATGTCAGCTTGGCTCCATGGATGATGATAATTACAAATCTACAGTTACAATAAAATATACACAAACAGTTTTACAGTGGAGAACCAAACATTTCTTACAGAAGGCAAGGCTGCAAAGAGACAGTGGAATAATCAGTCCAGACCTCCTTTTTAGATACAACACCTCATGCACTTTGTGCCTGATTTCTTGGGTTTTTTTTCTGCTCAGATATTTTTCCTATGCATTAGACACCTGAAAGAAACAGATTTGGCAGCTTTTGCTTTGGTAATGGGAAAACTCCCTTCTCAGGTCGCTGCTAACCTGGGTGATGTCTGGCCAGCATGTGCTGACTTCAGAGCACTCACAATTCTATCTGAGAGCTGGTTTTGTTTTTCAGAGATCAGGTTTTCAATGGCCTGGGTATTAGGAGGAGTTACCAGGATAATTCTTATTCTTTGAACTCACTGTGTACATGGGGTCCTTTGCTCCCGATGTTTGGCCAGACTGACAGACTAACAAATATTTAGTTGTTTCTTGTTCTCATCTTTGGATGTTTCCATCGGCTTTTAAAACTGCCTGTTCATAGATTTGGAGACTTCACACATATTTTGTATGTCTTGCAGGTTGAACATTTTTGACATATTTTAGTACAAACTCTGCTGTTTTCAAGGTTCAACCATAATCTTGACCTTGTTCAATTAATCTAAATTGGGGCATAAAGGTAACATAGGTATCTTAGCTGCATGCATTGAAAACATTTTGATGTCACCTCCTACTGCTTTTAAGAAAAGTTTTGGCTAGTCATACTTATTTTCAAACTGAATTGCAATTATCAAATGGAAAAACTGAACTGACCAAATTTTGTATTATAAAAGCCAATTCATTACTTTGATAATTTGCATGCTGTTGATAGCAGCAGTTTTTATATGAAAGCTGCTTGGTGTCCTTTTTGGAGCAGCATTGTTCCAGACACTTTCTCATTGGCATCATGTCTTTTATCTGTCCCTACCTTCTGAATCCTGCATTTGTGCATGGAACAGCCAGTCATCTGCTCCAGGGTGACACACAGCATGCACCCAGATGAAGCAGTTGTGTCCACATTGCATCTTTGTTCCACTGGCACCTTAAATACTTGGGAACAATTTAGTTCAGAAAACTTATGGATATTGAAAGTCTCTCAGCCTGCCCTTCCTCACTAGAAGGAAGGCATATTTCAGGTATGGGTGGCTGTCATGTCCCTTTAGCCTTTCCAGGTTTCGGGAACCTTCATGACAGAGAGCAAGTGACCCCTGTATAACACTGCTGGCAGTCATTGCTTCTTTTGTTTTTCCCTTACTATTTTTATGCTTCTTTAGCTTGCTTGTAGAAGCAAAAGGATGTTGCAGACATGACATACTTTGAGTTTCTGCTAACTTCAAATTTCTAGACCTGAGCATGTTGATCACCAGGAGATTTATCTCAAGGAGCCTTCTTAGCACATTTGGCTGGCAGCACTGATATTCTTCTACAGAAAATTTAATCCACATTGTCTCTCAGTCTTCCATTTGCAGTGTGGTGATTAAGGTAAACAGTTGCTTGCTTAATACAAAATTTCCTGGTCGTGAGACAGTCTGTGCTGTTCCAGTCAATTCAGATATGATTTCCTCAATTGCAGGCATCTGTTACTCAGCTTATCTCAGTATCATCCTATTTAAATGAATTTCTTTACACAAATGGATTTTGTCATTTTTTCACCAGATACTGCTTATTATTATGCTGCTTATCCAAATCAAGGGCTGTGTCTCTTCACTGAGTTTTTCCACTTGCTTATACTGATAAAATGTAATGCATCCGGTGAATAATTGTATTTAGTTCTAGTACAACCATTTTATTTAGTTCTAGTACTCATTTTGTTTAGTTCAGTACAACTGATGGACATTACAGTCCTTGAAGTACCTCTCAGTTTGTTCCAAGGTGAGTATTTCACTTTGACCAATTCTATTTCTTCTTCTGTGTTTGTTTTATGGGTTGTTTGTCATATATAATAACTGAGGAACTGTTGTATTATAATAATTGAGGTAATGCATACCCTGCACTTGAATAGTGATTCAGCTGGTCAAAACCAGGGTGAGGATTCATTGCCAATGCATTTGTAGTATGTTTGGGAACCTTCTGAGAAATGCCTCATTTGCTGGGCACTGGTGGATTGGCTGTACTGGGCAGCAAGAGAAAGAAGTGGACACCCCAAGAGAAACAATCACTAAAAACACATTATTGTCAACTTTAAAAGGATCATTCATACTGAAATGTGTTCCTAGGAAAGGAGAATACCAATAGTAGGGATATCTGGCCTAAATTATTTTAAAAGGTACCTTCTCTCCTCCCAAAAAAAAAGAAGTCACTTACTATAATCTTGAGACTGTGTAAAGATCAAGACTGGTAAAAGAAAAAACGCAACGGAAATTTAATTGACTGAAACTGATGTCAGAAATAAGGTTCAACTAGTGGTCAAAACAATGATGGGTGCTCTATGCTGTTCCTTTCCCACATCCATCCTACCCTCCCTGCACAGAATAGCTCCTGAGGATGGATACATCAGGAATTGTGGCTGCAGGAACAACTAGAGGCCTGTACCTCCTAATTAAGGTTCATGAAAAGTTCATCAAGCTCAAAAGAATTACATTTTTGCTGAAATAAAATTCTTCTAACACTCCTGGTCATAAAGAAAAATTCCAGAATAAGATGTAAGTATAAATAAAGTCATGGATACCTGCCTAGGTTTGCAGAGAGCTGTGTTAATATTTGTGAGTGAGAAGCTCCCACAGGCAATATTTCATGCTGTTTTCCTACATGCCACATTTCAAGTGCAATATGGAACTTTTACTAGGGACAGGAGTATCTCTCTAGAAAAAAGAAAGGCAGACAGAATTGTGTTAACACTAAATTAATTTTCTTCCCAAGAACTTAATTAAAGAGACAAGATTTCTTCAGGACTTGAACAAATACTAAAATTCCTAAAATCAGTTTTTGAGGGACGTAGCTGTTAACATCCTTACTTTACATGGAAGAAAAACCACGAGAGAAGTTTTGCCTAAACATTTTTTTAGGTCTTCATTTTAGGCCCCTTGCATTTTGGATGCCCAGGTCCATATTTTCTCTTTCTGTTCTCCTCCTGTGCTCCTCCTTTGTCTATAAGATATTGGCCTCTCCCAGCTGCAGCTAAGAAGAGTTGTGTCAATGCTCTTTGTCACAGAAAACTGAACTCAAATTATATCAGGTGGAAGTCCAAGTGTTAAAAGTTTCAGTGGAAGAAACTGGACTCTCAGCATCTTACTGAGGTCTTTGAGATTTCATTTCCTCTAGCTCAGCACTCCTGCACCAGGAATTGACATTGCTGCCACCAGGTATCTATGTGAGTGCAAAAAAAAATAATCTTATACAAGGAAGGCCAAAGGTCAAACAGCTGCATAATAAATACTTTGAAAGTCAGGCTCTGCAGTGGTGAGTGGTTATGGGGATATCTACAGTCTCTCAAACAGACAAGAGCCTGATTTGTTCATTCTCTGGGCTTTCCAGGCGTGGATCACTCCAAGCTGAAATCCTGCAGCCATGGCCAGTGCTTTGATGAACCTGGGGCAGCGGGCCCTGCAGTGAGGACCAGCATTACAGTAATGGGATTATTTGGCTTCGGTTGCTCAGGCGGCAGCAGAGCCTCACGACATCCAGTCACAAACACTTCACAGGCTTATCATAAACATCACCTGTTGCCTTACTCTCCCAGAAACAAAAGAATATAATGATAAGAAGTTTCATCTTCCACCTCTCATGGATGGTTTAACATATTTTTGCTCCTTACAAAATCATTTTTATGTCTTTTTTTCCTCTAAAAATTATTATTTCTTTTCAGAGAATGAAGCCACTCTACAAGACAGAGTGCTGTGGAGAGCAGGCAGAGCAGCAGTTTAGGAAGCTTGGGAGTTTTCCACATCACCATTTTTTTCCTGACTCTGAGTGCAATGAAGTAATTGCGCTCCATGTGATTAATAAAATAGAAAATTTACATAACATCTGACTCTCTATATGCTATGATACATTAAAAATGGTAATTCACCTGATTTTTACCAGGTACTGCTAGGATGAAGTGACAGCTTTCCTTCTTTTGGGCAGTTAAAAGAAGTCCCTCAGTAAATACAGTCTATTTAGTTCACTGGTTTTTAATTTTCTAAATCATCCAGACCCCACTCACATGGCACTACATAGCAGCCAATATTTTCATGATTGTGTTTTTGCTGATTTGGTAAATAAGGAAGGTAGTCTCTCTATTTTTAAATTGCAGCAGGAATTAAAAGCTTTACAGAGGTCCTTGTGTCAGAGACTAAAAGACACAATATAACCTGAAACTGAGACGCCACATTCTCTTCCTTCTAGGCCTGTTTCAAAAGTAATTTATGCTGTTACAGAGAGCCTGAAAGACAACTGCGAGGTTAGTGGAAACCTGTGGTTACTTATAGAAGTCGTCTATGTGTGTATATAGGTGGCTGCAGATATTATCATCCCTTTTTTGTCATCTCAGTCTTTTCTCCTTTTGGGAGAGAACTGGCAGATCCCTAAAAATGCTATCCCATTTTTTAACAATTGAACTAATTTAACTTTTGTCCTGACAGGACAAAAATCCTGATGGTATCTGGCAAAGTCATGGGGATAATATAACTGCCTATAGATGGGTGTGTAGAAGGGTTTTAAGTCCAGAGGAAGTGAGAAGAGGGAAACAAACTAACAAGAGATAATCCCAAACAAAATGGAAACAATTAATGGAAGTTGCAAGGAGAGAAAAGAAAGGAAAAAAGTCCAAAAGTGAAGAAATAAATGTAAGAACATCCATCTGTTTTAATTTAGGGATGCTATGCCTGTGTTACACTGCTGCTCTAAAGGACTGAGCTTGTTCTCAGCCCTGCAGGGCTGGTACTTTTCCCTGTAAGCTTGGGGTAGGTGAGCCAAAGGGCTGTGGGCAGTCAGGGCTGTTGGCAGTGTGGGATGGGGTTTCACCTCCAGACTCTGCCAGATCCAGAAATGAATAGGAAGTATTCTCCAAAATGCAGGTCTGAAATGTATTGCATGAAACAAGACCAGAAATACTCCATTTCCTACTCTATTTGTGATTTAACCTATCTCCTTCCTGTTGGCTTCTAGACCCACAGGTAAATGGCATGTAACACCCTCAGCCTAATGCTAATTCAAAATTAAACACTGTCCAGCCCACAGCTCTGCCAGAGGAATTTAACATGCATTTTGAAGGTGGAAGAGAACACACCACTTATGCTGATGAAAAAAACATGCAGGGATTTGTGTATTTGGGGGGATCAGCAAACAAAATCCTACAGGAGCAGGAAAGAGAGCAGGCCATAATCAAACAATGCATAGTTTTGTCAGTGTTTGAGGAACATACAATCTAATAACCAACATGATATTTGATTGTTCTTGTGCCAGCTCCTTAATCCTCACCTTACTCAGAAAGAAAGGGATTTTTGAAAGAGGAAAGGGTCCAATTATTTTTCAAACAAGAAAATAAAGAGAACCTAAATACTTTGAAACTAATCTAGAAAATGGATCACTTTCCATGCATTCCAGCTGCCTGTCCTGCTGGTGACAGAGATGTGCCTTCCTGGGCATAACAGCCACATGCACAACACGGTAGAGGAGATCTCAAGACTCAGATTCACAGAATACAGGTATTTCATATCTTCCATACTCAGTTCAGCTGGTTTACAACTTTAAAAGAATTTTTGTCTCTCAAACAATGTAGTGGTAGATGAGAGGGGTGAGGAGTATAATTAATAACAAGTAGGATATGTAAAAACACAACTTCTCTGTGCCAGGGAAGCGTTGAGTTTCCACCTGGTCCCTTTTGGGCTAAGCTGTTTGATCAGCTTCCCTCAGTCTCTGTGGATGTCCTTATACCACTTTAATTGAAGGACCCCTGTTCTCTTTTTATTTTTGCTCTATGAAAAATGCATTGGAGATGTCTTATAATGAACTTTGATATGGTGAAATGATAATAATGTCCTAATTATATATAAAAATGTAATTACACTTGCTACTATTATAGAAAAACTCCCTTTATAATGAAGTGTTATGTTAGAAAAAAAGATTTCATTATAGCTGGATTCCTTTACTTGTTAATTTGGCCTGTGATTCATCGCTTTAATATTAAAAAAATTCTAAGTCACTTTTGATGTTTCTCATTTATGGTTCATTTCTCTGCTCTGGCACCTTAAGATGCCAAAAATTACAAACTTATTTAAAATGTACTTAAAAATGCTCTAGTTCTCTAAAAGGAAAATCAGAAAAAAAGGAATAAGGTTACTTCTTCTGGTGAGAATATTTTATAATGGAACATGGAACCAGGTTAAATACCATGGCCATGTTCTCACTGACCAATTGCCTTATTATTAAAACTTTCTTTCTCAGCATATTGTTAAAGGTAGTATCAAATAGTGAATATTGCTGAGGAAAGGAAGAATAATATTAAAATAGATCATTTGGAAAGATAAGTTCATTGAAAGAAGCATCCAGTTACTTCTGAAAGTTGCAATCAAGTAACAGTTCTGAGCAAAAGCTGAAGAAAAAAAAAGAAAATTAAACAGAAATAGAATTAACATAATGATGTGATCTCAGGTCTAATATAACAAGATTGAGAATGGGATCAGAATATTTTCCCTCTTGTATAATGAAGAGAGTATTCCACGTGTTTTTGTGTGCCCACAAGGTTCTCACTGCATTATAAGGTAGTTTGCAACAATCAGTTGGTGAAAAGCCAGAGGGGGAAGATGGTGTAGGTAAGGCAGTGATTTGCTAATGATTGGAGAAGAGAACAGTCATTTTCTAAAGCAGGAAACAGCATTTCTCAAACCAAAACAACATGACTTTGAGATGATGGAATAACCAATTACATGAAAATGCATAGTTACTATAAACAAAAATTTCCTAAGATTTTAAAAATATTTTAAATGTAAATGATTTTTAATAAAGTTTACATCCTGGCATTTATCATCTTTCCAAGAGCTTTAGTTTCCTTCTGCATGGAAGACTCCTGATCGTGTCCATTTGCTCTTTCCTCCTCTTTGTGGGTGAAAGGTGGCCTCACTGGAGGAGGATGTTCCCCATCAGCCAGCAGCTCTCAGGGCTCCAGCCCTTGCTGCAGTGGGTAATGGCTCTACCTTGTGATAGAAGCATGAGGAAGAGATCCATGCACCTGAAAGTTGCTCTGTATGGAAGATTTTTTTTTCCTAAAGCCTTGCCTCATTTCTGTCTTTAGACCACTACCCCTGTAACACCACAGATGATAAAATCCATGTATCTATAGTCAGAGCTAATGTATTGGTGTGTGATGTTTATATACTGCATCATGCCCTCCACTCTTGCTCCCTTGACAAAACCTGTGTGGAAATGTCTTCCTGCTCTCTCTACATCCATATACTTCTGCTGCTCAGCAAACCAAGGCTCAAAGACTCTGAAACTCTGTTTCCTTATGGGTGCAGTAGTATCTGGCGTTTTCCTCACATTACCCTCTTGCAAAGCTGAACAAGGTAAGAGCCTCGTTCCTCTAAAAGTTGTTACACAGAACATCTAGGTACCAGGAATTTTAATCCATATATCTTCCTTGCTTCATTCTGCTTACTTGAATAAAGAAGAGATCCAATAACTCTTACTGTTTAACAAATATGGAAAAAAATGTGAATTTGAACATAAATAATTTAATTGAGACCGTAACTTTCCATCTATGTGGTGTTATTTGCATTGGTCAGGAGTCATGATACAAGAGTAGGCAGCTCTTCCAGAGCATCCTTTCAAAACACCCTCCCAATGTGTTCTTAGAGCAGGACAGCCTTACACTCTTAGTGATTAATTTCTTCAGCCAGCAATTCAGATTCTCATCTTACTGTGCATTCCAGCTTATACAATTCAGTCCATGGAAATAATTTAAATGAGACCCTAAACCTGGAAGGCTGACAGAGGAAGAGAGGAAGGGACCAAGACCATAAGAATGAATCAGCAGTAGGATCAAGACATAAGCAGATTAGCAACAGGCTGAGCTGTACTTCCAGCTGTGGTAGTGGAACAGCTCAGTCCTTTTCCATTTAAAAGCCCCTCAGCCTGTTAGTCAACCTATTTGAAAAATCAGCACAATTGTTTGCATGACTAATAGCATAAATTCTGATGATATTTTTGATTTTGGAGTTGAAGAGTCCAGATAATTAAAGAAAAATGAGATCAAATTAAGAGGTGGCACTGAATACATGCCTTTCTAACCTACTGCATCCTCTATCACTAGAGAGAGAAACAAAAGTAATAAAAAAAGTTTGTTTTTCTTCAGAGAGAAACAAAAGTAATAAAATCAGCAGAGATGTGAGGAAGGGCTGGCTAGAAACTTTTAAAATGGAGCAGCAACTGTAGTCTCCAACAGGGCAGCAAGTGTCACCAAGGAGATGCAATGTCATGCACTGCCACAATGCAGAATTCCCACCAATTTTTTATCCTCTGTCAAAGAGGCACTCACAAGAGTAACAGCAGATGAAGCAAAATTGGTTTTGTAGAGGAAAACTAGCTACAATTTTAATCACAGAAGAAGTTTGAATTAATAAAAAGGCATATTTTACTCTGTTCCCTTTTCAGCCTTTTGCGAAGAGCGTGTTGGGATTCCTCTGATGTTTTGGTAGAAATTTTTGGAGTGTTGTTTCTGATCATACTAAAGCAATTGGAAAATGAAGGCTTTACTTTCTGCTTGGTTAAGAACACAGGGAAACATTTTCAGAAATGTCTAGTTCAGACTTAATTATGGTGCAGCCTATGGAATTTCTGATTCCAAACAGATATTCAGTGCTGGCCAGAGTCTTTTCTGCCAACTGTGCTTTCTCCCAGACCCTTGCAGCACCCACCCCAACATGTTATCTGGTGGCTGAAATGATGGGGCCCTGGCAGGGTTACAGAGCTCAATGGCCATTAAAACTCATTTACTGACAGCACTTTTCTGGCATTCAGAGATGTTAATGTTGATGTAGCAGGCAAGCATTTCACCTGTTAGCAAAGCCTCACACAGCAGAGCAATCACAGCCATTTTTGACAGAAAGCACACCTTTGAAGGCTTTAAGATCATTGCAGCCTTTACAAATTTCATTCTAAGCTAGCCAGTTGCAAGATATTTCAAAAGCTTAAGCTTCTCATGATCAAAGGCGCTCCTGAATCACTCTATTATGTTCTCCTCCTTAAATCCTGTCTGCTTGGCAGTGTTGGTGAGGAATTCGGCATTTTATTGCTCCTACTCGTGCAGCATATTGAAACATGCAAACTGCATGCACAGAGCTCCTCCACTGTGTCACATATTCTGTTGACATCTCAGGATGTGACAACACATAGCAATATTTTGAGAAAACCAGATTGCTGTTTATCCCACCACTTAATTTAGAAAGCAGAAAAGTGATCAGTGTTTAGTAATACCATTGTAGGCAAGAAAAACATGTCGGTGCCACTTTGTAGTCATATACCTTGAAAGTAACATCTATTTGAAAATAAAATTAGGGACAAAATTTTCAGTCTCTGACTTGAAAATTTCTTGCCTTTTTTTTCTTTGCTTTCCTGTCTGCTAAGGCAGGATGTATCCAGACAGCTCCGTGCAGGTGCCAGCATGCCAGCAATGATAGTTGGCCATACAGCTCCTCACCTGTGCTTTATACATCCGGATTTATTAGCATAAAGTAAAAACATTCAGTTCTAAACTGTTTTATGTCTGTTTGAACAACACAGCTGAATATCACTAAATGTTCAAATTGTCCATGGAACCTATGTGATTACTTATACTTGCCATTATGACAAACACAACTTCTCTTCTTGCCCAGGAGGGGAGAAAGAGGTTGGGATAAAAATTAGGTATATTGCAGCCTACTAATGGGCTTTAATTCCTAGCTGTTGGCTCAAGTTTGAGGAGAAAAGACAGGAAGGCAACAGCTGTTCCCACAAAGAAAATGAGCTCTGAGAAAGACACCAGCTAACCCCCTTTCTTACATGGGTCAGTGGCCTACTGTAACCTGGTTGTATTCTCTTGTAGTCTAAACCCTGATCTTGGCTTTTAAATACTTAGCTTTTGCAAATTAAAAAAAAATTTAAAAAATCAAATTACAAAATATTAGCACCTGTGACCACCTCCAAAAGACACTCCCCATATTCTGCATGCAAAATGAACATGCAAGCAAATATATAAGAATTAGTATTCTCATCTGCCAGTATCTTTAAGTTTTGCAGATACCTACATAATACAAATACTCATCTGTTTCTGGTTTTACATGTATCTGTTCATGAGAAGTTTTGACATTTTTTAATCTTTATCTTATCTGAAGTCACAGGGAATATGCATCATTTTTAGAAGTACCAGTAATCTCCACTAAGCAAAATTGAGAAAGAGACATCTAGGACACTCTAGCAGGCCAATGCTCTGGCATTTCAAGTTTATCTCAAAACTAGCAAGGAGGATAAAGAGATTTTTAAACTGCAGAAGAAATTATACTCTCTAGCAATAATGTCTGATCAGACAACTAACCTATTGTAAAAAAAGGTTTTTGTCTAAGCAACAAAAACCGCACAGCTTCAGTAAAAGCTTATATTGCTTCTTCTTTGCATACAAAGTACAAGAATTTTATGTAGCAGAAGCAATTGCATTTTTGGGGCAGAAGGAAGAGTAATATTTGCCTCAGTGTAGCAATGGCAGCTGCACAAGGGAGACCAGATAATTTTCTAAGTCCTGGCAAATCTGAACTTTATGAATACATAAAGACAACCAAACAATTGGGAAGCCATAAGCAGAAGCTTGGCAGTGCAGCAGAGAAAGTCACACACACTCCTGGCTCTTCCAACTAAAGCTTTGTGCTCAGTACTGGAAAGCCCCAAGGCATTTTCACTGGCTGTGACACAGAGGAAGCACACCATAGCAACACTAGCGAATATGATGTAATTTTAAGTTACTTGGGGTTAACTTCCTCATAGATAATCAATTGCTTTATGAAAGAGCCTACCATATCTCACTTGGAATTATTAAGACTGTTCATGAAGTGAAGCTTAGCTTGATTAAGTGCTGCAAAACATCCAGTGAAGTTTGCAAAGTCAGGTAGCTAGGTGGTAGCCCTCTGACAGCTGGGAAAGTCATGCAAATAAGAAACATGTTGTCTTACATATCAAAAGCTCTATTACCATTATCATGCAAGGATTCCATGTTGCCAGAGTTTCATACCTCCTCAATATTTCTTGTAGGCAACTCCTCTAAGCACTGACTCTTCCTGGTCCTTGCAGCAGCCATCTGACTCCAGATCCCACCAATCCACTCTTTTATACCACTTGTTCTTATTGGCTACAGGTGTGGCCTGTTAACATCAGGCCTGCTCCTGATCTTTAGTAATTGGTTCAGCTGCAACTCGTTGGAGGATAAGATTACATTCTATACCATCCTCATTTACCCATACTGTATCCCCCTACAGAAACATAATTTCAAAATTAAAAATAAAAATAAATTAGATATTTGGGGGAGAAAAACATCTTGACTCAAAACTAGGGAATGAATAGGAAGGTTCTTTTAATGTTGCATCTTGGAGAGAAGCAACAGCACCAATCACCAGGATATGTACTACAAACACAGGAGCTCCTGCATTTCATCATAAACTGCAGTGCTACAGCAGGACAAGCTGCTGTTGATAGCAAACCAAGAAGCCCACAAAATCTGCATAGAAGCTTTGCTGACTTTTGAGGGGTTATTAATTTTTAACATGTTATTCAATTTCAAATATTTCAGTTGAAGAGTCTTCATTTGAAAATGCTGCTTTTACACCCATGAAGGTAGGAATTGTGGAGGGTCTCAAGCACAAACTAATACATTTTTAGAGAGTATTGAATGAGAATCCCTGTTGCAAGTCATCTCCTGTAGATTTTCTTTGTTGCAAATAAAACTATAGATACACCCTTAATAAACTGGAATGTCAATTATTCTTAGCCACAGAAATGTCACAAAAGGCAGACATTCTGCCCCAGGAGCTGTACGAGCTGCAGACTGAGTCACTACACAGCAAGCAGCAATATTTAGCTAAAGCACTGATCCTGCCATTTTTAAAATTCTCTTGATTTTGTGTACTGCCAAAAACTTCTTATTCAGAATTATGGCAGCTTGAGTCCCAGTCTTTGGGGAATATCTGCAAGACATTTCAGTGTCTGATTCTTCAAGTAGCTCATTAGGGTGATGAAAAGCCACATGATGAAGGGGCAGTGCCATCCATGAAGAGCTAGGGGTTCCTGGTGTCTTGAATTATTAACAAGTCAATATTTAGTGGACTGTTCCTGCCTGCCTGCCTACAGCAGGTGGTACCCCACTACCTTTCACTTGGAAAGCATCTGCTTGCTCTGAGCCTCCCCAGAGCTTGCTACAGTCATTTGTTCGATTTAAGACAGACACTGTCATTATTCCGTGCAGCACTTCACAGAAATATTTCCTACTAAATGCTTGAACCATCTGAGCAGCACTAGGCAGGCTGCAGGCTTCATTAATAATGCATCCCTGCTTATCAATAGATTTAGACAACTGGTATTTAGAAGCTTCTTCAGAAGGAGTGGATTTTTTTCACACCAGTTAGCTTCATTCTGTCAGTTCCTTGATGTAGACATTACATCCAACTGAGTTCTGAAAGGCAGAGGTGCTAAAATTGTATTTGAGCTGCTCCCTTGCTTTGGAGAACCATTTGACTGATGTAACTCTTCAGATCAACTCCTCTGTTATTTTATTCTTTGCTGGTTTCAGGGTTTGGGGGGAGGGGTGGAGGGCAAGGTTACATTTACATTAAAATGGAAATTTACCTTTGTCTTACTTGAAATACATGGAAATATTGGCTTCATATTCTCTAGTTTCCAGTAGAGCTTCTCTGGACTCAGGTCACAAATGAGGGGGGAGGATTCAGCATGAGACACCATATGATTTGCAGAGGAGTGTCAAGCACTTTTGGTGAAGCACTCAGGATGCTTAATACAGATTAAAAACCACAGAAGTGCTGATCCATGCCAGATCAAAAGCAGGGTGAAAAAAGTACTTCATTTAGGGAAAGGAAGGAATTTAACATAGGGAAAGGGAAAATAAAGATGCAACTCCATTTTGGAAAAAAAATTAAATAAAAAGCAAGCATCTTCGAATAGCTGGGTCATGATTATAGAGAAGTGTTCAGATCCATTTTGATACTCTACTAAGCCTTCCTTCTGGATCAGGTTTCCCTTCCATCACCCCCTTGCTGAGGCCCACAACCTTTGGATGGATTGCAGCGATTTTCTTGTTTGCTGGACTGGTTCTATTTGATATCCAGGAACTCGGTTATTTTTGGTTTTGCTTCAGTTTTTACAAAGCATTCAAACAAATGGCTAGAAATATGCACAAATCTCCCAGATATTATCATATTTATTTATGATTTATAGAAATCTGTTTCAGCTTTGTTACCTCTATCCCTGCAAGTGAAAAAGCTGCTGTTTCCTGCAGTTCATGCCTATTTGTCTCTAGAGATGCTAATTTCTAGCTGATGTGCATCATCCACTCAGCAAGCCTGTATTTCTTGGTAGACCTGGAATGCTTTCACATCCCCCTTGTCTCTGACTTGCATGGGGAAACTGCCTACATAGCTAGCTTTCTTTCTTTTCTTTCTTTCTTTCTTTCTTTCTTTCTTTCTTTCTTTCTTTCTTTCTTTCTTTCTTTCTTTCTTTCTTTCTTTCTTTCTTTCTTTCTTTCTTTCTTTCTTTCTTTCTTTCTTTCTTTCTTTCTTTCTTTCTTTCTTTCTTTCTTTCTTTCTCTCTCT
>NW_005054304.1:2805206-2832919 GCF_000277835.1 Geospiza fortis | reverse complement strand
TCTTTCTTTTTCTTTCTTTCTTTTTCTTTCTCTCTCTCTTTCTCTCTTTCTTTATTTGATTGACATAATTCTTTGATTCTTAATGATAGGAAATAGTCTAAGTTTGTTTTTTTTTTCTTCAATTGCAGGAATTAACTGAGAGAGATATCAGCAGAAAGTATGAAAATACTGAGGTACAATAGCAATGGACAAAATTTGCTATCAGGCTCATTGTAGATTGCTTTTGCTACAGATTGTTTTCAATGTAGAATTGCTGGTTGCTGCTCCAAGGGCAGAATTAAGATATGGGCAATAAAGCCAGAGTTAAAAAAAATAAATAGTTTGTTCTTAGAATTTTGTGCAACTATAAGAGAAATGAAATTATTTTGACCACAACTCTTCTAACTCCTTTGAGTTCCACAGTGGGTGAGGGTTTCATAATGACACTCATTACAGGGGACTGAACTGAAAGGATCTCTTTGGAAGTTTGCATCCTACCCCTGTCCACTGCAACTAGGTCACACATGATTTCTCCAAAGATGTAAGAGCATATTTCAGAAGGATGACTTCTGGATCAAAAGGCAGTTCAATCTCTTTGCCTTTAATTCCACAGCCTAGCTAAGAGGTGCCAGTGGTAACAAATTCTGTCCACAGTAACTATTTAACAGCTCTGTCCACCAGTAACTATTTAACTGTTTTTAAAAACTTGCTTATTAAATTAGGAATGATTGCTTATGGCAGAGATACTGTAAGGTACAGAGAGGCAATGTATTAATCAGTTTTTTTATGTTTTGTTTTCTCTTTTAAAGGATAAATTCCCTGATGTCATCATTAGGAGCCTACAAGAAAGATAGAGAGGGACTGTTCCCAAGAGCAGGTAGTGGCAGGACAAGGGACATGGGCTTCACTGAAAGGGTGTAGGTTTAGATTAAACATGAGGAAGAAATTCTGTACTGTGAGGGTGGTAAGGCACTGATACAGGCTGTCCAGAGAAACTGTGCATGCCCAGTCCTGGAAGTGTTCAAAACCAGGCTGGATGGGGCTCTGAGCAAGTGAAAGATGTCCCTGCCCATGGCAGGGCAGGGGTAGAACTGGATGATCTCTAAGGTCTGTTTGAACCCAGACCATTCTGTGGTTTGACAGTATCCCTTGAACAGGGTAAAATTCATTAGCCATGTACAAAGTAAAGTAACAAATTTTTCTTCCCCATCTATATATAATCTTGATCTATAACTTCACATCTTTAGTGGCCAGAAAAAGGCAATAGATGAAAGGAATGTGCAAAAGCAGTGAAGGAGCAAAGAAGCAAAAGCAGCAGCTCTTCCTGAAGCAAAGAGCAGCACAGAGCTTCATACTTTGGCTTGGAGGTGGACAACATCTGATTTTTTGACTGCCATCCAATCAGAATTTAAAAAAAAAAGAGAAATAAAAAAAGGAAACCACTAGAACTGGTTTAATAATTTTTAAAGAGATTTTAAATGATACTCACTTTATCAAGCTGATGAAAATGACAGTAGTGTCAGAGGGTAACAGGTTGCTAATAAATACAATAGTTTAGGAAAGTGCTATTCTTGTCATGGAAAAATATATTCTGAGAAAAATAATACCACTGTAATTCATTTTTGAGAGCTACAGAGACATCTTAGATGAGGAATGCAGTTATTAAAGACAAAAGTACACAATATGTTGTAATGAAATGGTTGTGCTACACACTTCATTAAACGTTTTGTGAGGCACCTGGGAAATTCCAGCTCTCCCCCCTCAGAAGGAAGTGTTTGACGTGGCTGGATCACTGGAGGAAGCACACAGAGCTAGGCTGAAACAAAAAACAAAAAACACACTGCCTGCCTTGGTGACTCCAGCCTGCAGGCAAAGCTGAATGTGAGCAAAGATTAACCAAGGGGCTTCAGGAATCTTCATTTATTCTTCCAGCGCAGAAATTATGGTTCCAGGACTCATGGAGAAAGACCTGAACACTCCCGGTGTTCAAAAAGAAGTTGATGCAAAGCTGAAGTTCGTTGTGAGCGACAGCGCTGGGGAAAATCCGACAGACGGTGCTGAGCACGTGTCCATTGGAAACAAACACACTTGTCATATGAGAGGCTGAAAGGCTTAAAAATTCAGAGAGCACAGTAGGGAGTCTTCCAGGAAGATTCAAAGGACTGATATGTTTTGAATGTGTTGAGTGTTTGATTTACAATATTTAAGGGTAGAAAATAAAGGGGAAAAAACCCAGTCAAATTTTATATGGATCTCAGAGAAACAGGAGCGCAGAAAGGGCAGATGTGCTGGAATATCTATGATATTTGCATGATCATTTCAGAAGCTCATCCTTTTCGTAAAAAACAACCCCCCAAAACAAAGAAAAACAAACCCCTAATCCTGTACTTAAACATTATGAGCAGCATTGCTGAAATGATGTTACAAAGCATGCTTTATAGTTCTAGTTCACTTTAATCCACTATTCTTTCAGACATGCAGAAAGAGCACATTACAGACAAGAACCAGGGCAGAAGAAACTGTGCTTATATCACAGAAGCCAGGGAGCTGCTGAAGTGCTCGTCCTTCCTTAAGAATATTTACAGTCATGCTAGAAACGTGAGGACACACCCGGCAGAGTGAACAAGAGCAAGATGATTTATTGCACAATGTTATAGAAATAATATGCAATAAAAGTAGTGGCAGCTTCTCTTTTTGCTCATAGTTTATCAAAGCTTTCAGTCTACTAATCTGTTTTCCCTTAACTAATTTACAGTATCATTTGAAAACTCTTAAAAGAAAATAAAGGATAATATTTTAAATTAATACTTTCAGTGGCAAAACTCTTACTAGTGTCTTAGAGCAACTGCAATAGCAATTAATTCTGCCCAGACCCATAGATTCATTCTGAGAGAGCCCCTATGGGTATGAAGTCAGGGTGTATCACCTGGGACACATATGAAACAGTATTTCAGTCTCAAATTATCTCCTTGAAACAGCATGCCACATGCAAGTCCTGTGTAGCCTCTCTGACTGGCAAGCCAGAGGGCTGGTGTTCAGATTTGTTTATTGATACTCTAGTGAATAAAACACGCCCCCTGAAGAGGTTCTTCCAAAATATTTGGTGGTGCAGATTCTGGCAGAGGGAGAAAGCATGAGGAAGTATCAGGACAGTAGCCCTGTTTTTAGCATTTCTCAGTTCCAAGGAATGTGCTCTCAGGTGTGTGAGGTGTTGTTTAAAGCCACCAACAATCTCTCTATGCAGTGTTAGCATGCTCCTTGGAAAAGACATAGGATGAGAATTTTTCTCCTTGTTCAATTTTTGTTTGCAAAGCTGAAGAGCTCTGCAGGGAACTGAAATGAAATGAAGAGTAAAGTCTGGTTTAACACAGCTTTTGGCCATTCTTGTTTCAGCTGTGTATCTTTTAACCTCCAGGGCATAATTCTTCCTTTTAATCAATCCCCTTTTGCATTCCTTCTGGGCTCTCTTCTTACTTTTAACACACAGCTTAGGATGACTCTCATTCCAGGGAGAGCTATAGTCCTTCCTAATAGTATCATCTCAGCTGCGGCTAAAACTTCTTTTGATTCAGAGTTATTACATGCCTCCCCCCATTCAAATATGTAAGCTTCCCAGCACTCACTAAATAGCCTCAGCTTTTCAGTTTGCCTTTCTAACGCCCCAGAACCGTGGATTTATCTTTCACATTTCTCAGAGAGAAATTTGGACAAAATGGAACCTGGTCTAAGTATAGTTTTTGTGTCCAGACCCTTTAGGTCTTGCTGTTCAGTGAAACCATGCATAACACATGATTATTTTTTGCTAGCTCACTGATCATTTGGTAAAAATAAATCTACCTTCGTTTACTTCAGAGAAAATCCAAGACCTGACTTTATTGGAAAATAAATTTGGGAAAAGAAGTTATGGTATTCATATGTAGGGTTTTTCAGTGGACACTTGTGTTCTTTGGGTAAGTTCAAGGCTTCCATGATCACATAAATTCCACTACCACTTCCTGACCTTAATTCCCACCCCACCTCAAAAAATGGATATTATCCAGTTCCAAACCTTGGATATTTCTCAACATGCTTGTTCCTGGTGGTCCCATTTGTCATTTCACTAACAGACAATGCCACTACAGTTCCACTGGTCTCTGTCTGTCTGCATTTCACTTCAGAAACCTGAGATCAGAGAGGTGCAAAGGAGAGCAGCAAGGACACAGGGAGAACATATTATTCTTCTCAGTTTGACCAGAAGTTTAAAGTGCCCTGACAGCAACTAAATGCAGTTAATACAAATATACTGCCTAGTGGTATTCAGAAAGTAAAATCTCACCCAAGATAGCATCAACTGCTTTGCTCCCACATCTGTCTCTAACCTTCTGCTCTTCCCAGGAGAGATATCCTTCTCAGGAGTATTTTTTAACAGGATTAAGAAAATAATATGAATTAATTTCATGCTTAAGAATTGAATATTAAATGCAGCTGTAAAAGGAAATGAATGCAGCTTCTAATTACAAAACAGTAACATCCTTTTGCTTAATGTTTTAAGTAAAAAGTCAAAATTTTAAACAGGCAAAGCTTCTTTTTGTGTAAAATCCACATTTTGAACTGCTCAGATGAAAAATGTCTGCAGTTCCATGAAACCTGAAAGCTCTCTGTGGTATTTGCATCTTCATTGCTCTTTTCCTAAAAGCATTTTTCCTGACATCCCTTACTGCTGGTGCCACCAAACACTTGCAGGCAAGAGGGCACAATCTGGGCCTTCTTATGCTGAGATGTGAAAAATCAATTGAATCCCCATCAGATGGAATCACTGGTGCAGAAAGTGACTAAACACTGAAAGTTATTCTGTGATCTCGAAGTCTTGAAAGAGGATACTGCAAACACAGCCTACAAGCTGAAATATAGGATTATTATAATAACTCTCTGCATGGCATTGCTATTCTGGCCCTCTGTACTTCTAAAGGTATGCTACTACTCATGGCTCAATTCATTTTCTCTCCAAATATTTCAATTCTTATAATACATATATATAATATGACATGCTATGACACACACTGATTTATCACATCACATCACGATAGTGAAACATGCAGAATATTTCCATTCCATTACCATTATGCATTAAAAACTGGGTAGACTGACAGCAGAGTCTACACACTGTGATAGAAAACATGATTTTTATTTCTGTTTCAAATTTGGGTGATTCTAGGCTCTATGTCCTTATTTTACTAAATAAAATCTAATTATTATATGCTGCATATTGTATCTATAATATATAATCTAGCCCTGGGTATAAATAAATACCCATCATTTTCTATATTTTCTGCTGATTTTCCCAGCATCTTCTCTAGCCAATTCTTTTGTTTCTTTCTTAAACTTCACATACTGCCTCATATATCTGTGGTAGCATCCAGCTGAGCTGCAGGAAGGAATTTTTCTTAGTGTACTCTCTGTTTGTGTCAGTCCTTTTATAACATACTCAGGATGATAAATTACACTTGAAAAGTTTTAGCACAGATATAAAGAAGTCATATTATCTATTCCCAAAAGATGTTAATCAAAATCCTTTAATCATAGTGCTGATTATACACATATTTGGAAAAACCCAAGCGTTTTATGGTTGAGCACAGGAATAGATGACAAAAGATAGATGTTGTTCTTGGCTTTTGCACAGTCTTGTGGTCTCAAGGAAATGATCTGATTTTGATTTCTAGCTTGGTTTACTTGTCAAAGTACATGAATAATATTGGCCTTCTTGATTGGGTAATGCTTGATTCAGGTAATGCTTATAAAGGCTTTGAAAACACAAACTATGCCTGGCTAAAGAGGTGCAAATTATTATTAGCTGTCAATAATGTTTTATAGAAAACACCATGGCTGAACACTCACCAAATTGGTAAATTAGTAGAAAGAAGAAAAATAAAGAAAAAGGGGGAAACTACAGCTTTGGAACAGCAAAAATCAAAGCCCAAGTGTGATGCAAAGAAACAAATTTTTGCATAAAATCTGCACAGCTGGTCCTCGCCTGAAATGTGAAACCAGTGTAGACACAGACTGGTCAAAATGAAACTCTCCAGTTTTGTGTATAAACTCTGCACTTTAGGTACACCGATGCTAATGCCGTAAGGTCAGTTAACTTTGATCTACAATGACAAGAGTACTAGCTCCCTAATTTATTGGAAAAAATAAACTTTCATAAAATAGACCCTGAACCCTTGCCGTGCTGCACGGTGTGTGCTCCTGCTCAGAGCTGTAACTGAGCACACTCTAGCGGTGCCGGGCACGCCGGAACGCTGCGCACACCGAAGTGCAGGCAGGCAGAACAGAGGGCTCCACACATCACACATCCCTCTGTGCAGTGAGACACTGAGCCTCAGCTCTGGGCAGAGTTTCAGAACCCCTGGCCTAACGATGGATAATGTCGGATATTTGCTGTTTCTACTTTCTGTACCTCGCTTCTCGTTGAGATTACATAATGCTTTAGAAGGTGGCTGGGGTAATTTATGGGAAAAAAAAAGCACTAGAAAATCACTAGATTAGCCAGTTTGAGATCATAATTTATCTCTAATGGCCTTTCTTTGACATGAAGAAAACAAAAGAAAATTAAAGCTGATAAGGCTGTTCTAGTAATGTCAAAAGTTGGCATTCTTTATCACTCTTTAACTTAAAAGCAGTCCTTGTCAGAATAATGATAAAGGCATCATCGAAATTTTGCTTTTCATCTGTCTGACATATAAATCAATGATCCAAAAAACAAATCATTATATATGTATTTTTTTTAAAGTGAATATAAAACAAGCCTGCTTGTCTACATTCTTTATTCATCTGTGACAGAGTCAGTTGTACCATTTCTCTGAGCACTCACTCACAGCTGAAGCTGCTCCCCCCTCCCAGTTATAACACTGACCCCGTTTAGAGAGCACATATCAAACAGAGGCACTGAAACCAGTAGCCTTTTCCAGGGTGTGAGCTGACATAATGGGCAGCTTTGCTTCCTCTGGGGAGCAAGCACTCTCTCTATCACTAGGACAAATGACCTGGAGGAGAGGTATCCAAGGCCAGCCACTCTATTTCCTTATAGATGCCAGATCAGATCATAACACATTACTGTGACTCACTGTGTTAATGACCAGGCACTTCCATTTGCAGGGAAAGCACGAGGATGCATCCAGCTGAATCCAAGCTCTGGCTATCTCAGGGTACACTTTCCAAGCAGGAACGCTACTTTTAAAAGTTCCCTTTCCCTTCCAGAACACATCTTTGAAATTCATGGTTACAAACAGACCAAAGCATTGCCAAATTAACAACAACCAAACAAATGTTATCAATAAAAAAGGCTTACCTTCCAGCACTGCTGACCTGCTAGAAGCAGAGTAAATGACATGTCTCACATTAGGGAAGGGTGGTTTTCAGCTCTCAAGGGGCTCCTCCAGGATCCTTCACTTTGGATTTTTCTTTACTTTTTTATTTTTAGAGTGCAGGTCCTCATTCCTGATAGTGGGCAAATGCCAGCAAACTTTTTTGCACATCTTTTCACAGAAGTACAAGACTCCACCTTGTCCCTCTATAATGTGAAAGTTGAGCAGGATTAGCTGAGCCTAAAAAATAAAATAAACAAAACAAAATTATTTTTCAGGCTTGAATTAATAAAAAACAGAAATAGAACTATTCCATATTTTGGGGGAATAAAAAAAATCACACCCTACTATGGGAACAATTACAGATAAATTAAGAAAGATAAGAAGTAGAGAAGGAAAATAAAGGTTAGATGACAGAATATAGACAAGAAGACAGTCAAAACCACAGGATTAGAAACAATAAAAAGAGGGAAAGTGTACAGTAATAAAATGGAAATACTAGAAAGAAAAGTATTTACTTTGATGCATCTGCTAAGTTTAACATAAGTCTGGGAGGAAAAGGAAAATGTTAAACATCCACAGTGAATCAAAAAGCTTCCTCAAGGAAAAAACCCAATCAATAAACCAAAAAAAAGCCAACCAACCAACCAAAAAAAAACCCAAAAAAACCCACCCAAAACCAACAAAAACCAAAAAACCAAAACCCAAACCAAACCAAAACAGAATAAATGCAGGAAATTAGAATGAGACGGCATGGAGGGAAGGAAAAATATAAAGGTATAAAATGAGGACATAGCCTTCACATTGCTCCCCAATTCAGTTGCCCTGCAGTCACAGAGAGTCATATTATGGAATCCAAGATCAGAATTCCCCACCAAATATTCAATTTATGTCAGACAATGAACTACATAACAAGTGTTTAAATTAAAAAAATGCTTACTGCACCAAAATATAGTGTCTGAGGCAGAGAGCAAAGTCGAATGTGTATCATAGGGCCTCACAAAAGAGGTGTTTTAGTTTAAAATGCTCAGAAACTATACTGCCATGCTTTACAGGAAAGTTAGGAAAACATTTATTCCTGATACTGACCTGCCATCCAAAGATATATTAAAGCAGAGGATACTGGACACTTCAATTCAAGCTCCTTTGATAACACAACCCTTAGCATGCACCCTTTCTCTCAGTAAAGGTATTCACAAAATTATATGTATTCCCCAGTGTATTCAAACACATCCTTAGAGGTAGGAAATGTATTTTCAAATTAGGAGCATAAGCATGAGTGCTCATTTCTGTTCAGATAGGGAAGGTGGAGTTCCCTTCCCTGCTATTCCCTTCCAGGTCTGAGAAATCTGTGAGAAATCTTTGAGCTCCTACTCCTACATTGGTTTCAGCAACTTGACTGAACTGTTCTAAAAACAGTATTCAGGCTGAAGTACTCATTGCAATGAAAAGCTGCTGGCAATGGACCATGCAGAGTGTCTGTCTCCTTCCTCTGCCAAAATCCCTGCTTACTGTGCTTTTATCTGTGTTTATCCTCTAAACTAAACTCAAAGTTGGCAGCACTTGGATGTCTGTGTCAGAAGGATTAAGAAGTTTGAGTTTTATATATATAGATGCACTCAGACATATACATAAATATATATTTGTATGGACTCTGTGGTTCTGCAAAGAAAACTTAGAGTTGCAGAATTTAGGCAAAAATATATTTCTCTTTCTGTACAATACCAACCACGTGCCTGGTTTTGAGCAACACAATTACTCTTCCCCAGAGCCATCAGGGAATGGATTCACTAACACCGTCTGAAGAGAACAGAATATAGATCAGTCCTTGTTAACTTTATATCTGATAAGAGTGTCATGTTAGAGAAAAAGCACAAGCATAAATTCTCCAGACAGTAGATTGCCATTATTAGCTTTTCCCCAAGCAACTCCCTGACACCTGTTTTCAGTACCTTCAATTACATTAAAGAGTGAGACTGAAGAACACAGGTCAGAGTAGAAGAAATATCTATAGGTTGGATCCCTGAAAAACCCCAAATAACTTATTCTTACTCTTAGTCCCCTTAGCCTTGGTAAACTACCACATTTTGCTAATTTTGAAGGGCTTTCTTTCACTCCAAATTTCTGCATCTGTTGTGCTTTCCTTGTTACCTCTGTATAGTGATTATAATTACCCACCTTACTGTGGCATGCTACATTTGATTGAGCACGATTCTGACATTTATATGGGTAATAATATTTTGCAGCAATTCTTAGCTTAAAATTTTAATTAAAAATTTTTAAACATTATTTTTTGAAGAGGCAAGTGCCAGGCAAGTGCCTGGTTTTAACTTCAGAAACCTTCAGAAATGCTGATAGCATTTACTAGAAATATAACAATTTGTTAAATTTTAAAAAAGAGTAGTTAAACCGGGATTTTTATCCAAGCAAAAACCCCAAAATTGCTAAGCTTGTTATATTTAAAATATCTGTTAATGATTCCAGTCCTTTTTTTTAAAAAAGAAGTCTTTTTGGAAGGGATATTTATGCGGAGCCACTGTGATAAATAGGTAAGTGCTGAAATTTCTAATCCTAGGGACGATTTGCTGATGCAAACTGAGTACAAATGGGTTGCAATCACATTTTTCCTCCTGGTTCTGTACATATTTGGAGCATGCAAAACTTCCTACTGGCAATTTGCACATGTAAGGCTGCACATACACACACATTGCCCAGAGCGAATCATGGCAGAAAATTAGACTTTCAAAGTTTCCTTTTCAGCAGTACCAGAGAGTGCCCTGAATTACACAGGCTGGACACTCATGATACTCAGCTGTATGTAAAAAAGACAGTTTCTCAACTAATGAAACCATCTATCTTTTGTTCAGCCTGCAGGACGACATAAAGGTGATCCTTTGAATTAAACTTACATAAAGCAGGAGTCACGGTGGCTAAGCTGAGTGAGGCTAAGCATCCACATGAACCTATAGAAATGAATGTTTCATGGCTGTGGACAAAGATAATGGCATGCAAGGAACGCTGTTCTAGAAAATGATGTTGCCTTTCATCCCTAATAACCAAATAAAAAATGGGAAGTCAGTACTTGGGAGCTACTCCAGCAAGCAGATCTCCAGGAAACAAGGTTCCCCACAGACTCTTCCTTGATCTTAAAGCTTAACGTGAAACATTTATATGCACGTAGCACCTGGCCACAAGACGTTGGAAGGCACTTCTATCACACTGGCTGTATTTCTTCCTTAAATAATAGATTTCCTCTTTTTTTTTTTCTTTCCCTCTCCTGGAAATGGAGTACATCCTCAATAATGTTTCTGTACCTTTTTTTTCTTTAAACATTTTAAGAACCGGGCAATCTTGAAAAACTCAACATCACACAACTTTAAAAACTATTAATACCCCTCACACTGTCTGGGGCTGAATTTCATCCAAGGTTTTAAAAGCAAAACTACCCAGTCAAAATAAATAGAGCATTATTTAGATGAAGAAGTGGTTTTTTCATTGTTTTTTTTTTTAATTTTGTTAATTGAATGCTAATCTCCCACTTGCATTTCTCTGTACATCCAAGCACATGGATAAGCTGTACACAGACTAAGTCCAACTGAAACTACACAAAAGTCAGTTGAATTTTACACAGAATTTTCCCAAAGGCACTCCAGAGGAGTTAAGAACAGCAGTCTGTGAGCCTTAAATTGCTGCTCCAAAACTAGTGCGAGCTTTGCAATGATTGACTCACACGTGTCTTAAGAATGAGTTAAAAGATCAAATCTGCAAAACACATATATTTTATGTACCTCTACATAATGTAGCTGCATCTCTGTCTTCAAACTTCTCGTTTTTATCTACATGTCTAATGTAGCTTGCAATCACCTCCACTATAAAAACCTAAAGCAACCTCGATGCTTCCACTGAAACAAACAGCTCTGAAATCAATGCTTATTTGCCTCTGATTACATGAAAAAATCAAAATTTTCTTGACCAGTAGGAAATCCCATGCACTCTTATCCATTAAGACCAATGTCTGTTGAGAGCACAGACACAGAAAATAAAGCCATTTTTGTTTGTGCAAAACAATTCTTCAAATTTTTGTCAAACAGAAAGGTTTCATTTTATTTCAGCTTTGTCCATGTTCTGCATTTTGGCTGAGAGCAAACCAGAAAAAATCACAAACAAAACCTAAAACCCTACAAAAAGAACCCAAACCCAGAATACTCAAATGTTAAAATTAGGCCATTTGGCCATTTGAATTCCTGCTAGTGATTCCATTTCTAATGTGACACAAAGACATTTTTCCACGGTTTAAATGTGAGAGAAAACACATTTCAGGAAACACTGTGAAAGTTTTTACTCTGATTATTTCTGTGGTCTGGGACATGCAGAGTTTTGACGAGAAATTTTAGCCTTAAAAAGCCCCTTGTAACTGCATCTGAACTTTTGTCCCTTTTGCAGTATTCCTAGGGACTTCAAAAATAAACATTAAAGAGATCACAACTATGCAGGAGGAAAAACAGCTGAAGAGTCTGCACACAGCTCAGGCAGTAACAATCAGATCCAGAAAAAGCAAATGAAGAAATATTGGAAAGTTTCACCACCATTTTCACTTCTCAGTACATCAGAAATCTTTGCTGTAAAGCCTGAATTAGATTTGCATCACATAAGATTAGGATTTGAAACAAGGAAAAAGCAGCAACTCTCTTCCTCTGCAACAGAAAAAGAACATGAAATACCTAAAAACATTTTGTGTTAGTACAGTTATTTTAACAGCACTCATTTCTCCAGATGATTTTTTCTAGATTTCCATGTGTGGGAGAATAATAAATATTCCCTTTCTCTGCCTTCCCCTGCATAAGGTGCATTGTTCCCAGTCCACATTTCGGAACCTGAGGCATAGAAAATTTTCTGCACAAGACACAATACTGGGTTATATGGTCCTCCCTGTGAAGTGCTGCTGTGTTCCTAAAGCTGATGTGTGGAGAAATGTAGATTCTCTGAATGGAGTTTCAAAAAAACAGCCCAGCATAATAAGCAGGAACCCCATTGCATTTTGTGGCAAATAAGGGGAAGTGAGCACAATCCCAACCCAGAAAGTGAGAGCTTGGCAACTAAAGCATTCTTCTGGAACACAGGACACATTTAGTCACAGCACACCCCAGCTTTCCTGGGCAAATATCAGAACCACTGAGCAGCTGTAGCAGCATTTTCTACCCACTCTCATGCATTCTGCAGAGTCCACTCTAAGAAATACAGAAAGCGGAGCACAGGAGCTGGGACAAGCAGAGAAACCCCAACTTCATGTGCAGTGAGAATCCTTAAGGATGCTGTAAAGATTTAAACTTTGAACAGACGCAGTCCAAAGAGCAGGCACCTCTGTGAAGAGTGAGTTCCTAATGAGAATATACACTTGAAACCATCACTGTTGAAGTCTGCTTATTTGGTTTGCTAAATGCACTTGTGAAGATAGTTGCTTAGCATGAGGCTGTTTCCCACCCTCATTAAGGGCTTAGAGAAGAAGTTAATTGCGAAGTCCTGCTCCAGCACATTTACTTGAGTCCAAAGGCTGCGACATGGCACATCCTTTACAGGTGGAGACAACAAAGATTGATTCACAGCAGTATAACTTCCTCATAGGGAACTAAAGAGGAGCTGCCAATCATATCCAGCCTTTGCACAGATCAGTTTGTTAACTATGAACCACTGCAAGAGAAAGGCCAGGTTTATGGCCAAGCTCAGTCTAAATCTTGGTACTAAATCAACTTCCTATGTGACACCAGGCAAGTCATCTGTCAGTCTCCATTATCCAGCTATTAAGTGGGAATTCAGGGCACCTCCATGTTTCCTCACCACCAGCCAGGTCTATTTTCACTGCAAACACTGGGCAGCAAAAGCCTCCTATTATTCATAGGCTGAGGCCAGGTGGGACTAGAACACCTTTTTGTCTGATCTTCTGCATACCTGGGGCTGTTCTGTGGGTATGTAATACTCACTGGGCAGCTGACCACAAATGGGGTCTCCAGGTGTTCTTACAAAAGAGAAATAATAATATTAACTCAAACACAGTCATCACCTTCCTCTGTTCATCTAACGTGATGGGCCTATTTAGGATTTGGATGCAAATTTTGTTGTTCTTACAAAGCCAGCCAACTTCTGTGTGTTTCTTCTTTATTTGAAAGTTGTTTCAGAAGAGGATTTTTCGAAATGAAAGTTTCTGAAAGAGTTCATAAATGTAAGGGTATTTCAAAGGCAAAATTACTTGAACATCCCAGATCCTGAACTGATAATGGTGTGTACTAATGCACTCAGAACTCATGAAATTGTTTCTGAATTAAGCATGATACAGCTTTAAGAGAACACAAATTCTGGAAATCTGTTGGACTGCTATTCTAGATGCATAAAATCATAAAAATCATAAGAGCTCTTTAGATTAACTTACCTCACTCATCAATGTCTAAATATTATAAGGCTTTTCCAAGTAAAATACCCATATTCTCAGTGTTTAGATAAGTTGACATAAACTGAGTTACTTAGGTTTAACCAAATCACAATCCTTAACTTTCATGCATTTTCAGGGAATGTCCTCAGTGGCAGTATTTGCTTTCTGCAGGTTTTTAATGGGGTATTAAAATGGCACTCTATTTAGGAGAAGATCAAATAAAATTCAGCTCAACGAGAATAAATTTTGCTCCTCACTTCTGCTTGTATAAAAAAAGAAAACTGCACAAGTACTCAAAGTATTAGTAGAATTTTCATGTTTTATATTTTTGATAAACTGGAAGAAAACAGAAGAAAATAGTGTAAAAAAAGCCCTGCAACAAGAAATGTGATAGAAAGCATCACATACCTGCTATGAAATCACCTGTTTAATCTACTCATGACTGTATTATATGCTGCCATCATGTCAGCTCCCAGAAAAACACCATCCATATTGCAAAGGCAGTGATTCACCTGTTTCTCAGACAAGCCTGTGTGTTTATCCTCAGGCTTTCCAATCCTTGTTTAAGGAACTATGATCATCTGAATGTCAAAACTCAATTTATCAGCTTCAATATATATGAAGGGAGTGAAATACAGAGGCTAGCAGCATGTAGGAGTTAAACAAGATGATCTGATTGTCCCCTCTGGCCTTACTGTGACACCTAGCACTGAAGGCAAGGAGCTGGAAGATGTGCTGTCCCCCTTCTGTCTCCTTTTAATATGACCAAGCTGATTTAACTACAAAATTTGAGACAGAATCTAAGACAGTCCTCGACTATGCTCCCTTCTCACTCAAACAGCTCTGAAGGTGTCTCCTGTGAGAACTGCTTATAGGAAAGAATACACTGAAGAATGGATGTAAAGTTTTCCAGATGGGAAGATAGAATTTTAACTTAAACACAGGCTGGAAAATAACTTGGCTTGCAGGGAAGGCCCTATTCAGGAAAATGCCCTATGGTCCAAGACATAGAATGGACCCTGTTATGCAGGATGGGGTTAGAGAAATTGATACTGGAGCTAGAGGGAATGAAATTAAAATGGCAAGCACAGGGCAAGTGTGCTACCAGCTGGGGTAAGAGCCTGACATCAGGAGTAATCAGGAAACTTGTAGGTTTGGGAGGGATATCAGCTAATCAAATTTAATCCTGGAGAGGGCTGGGCTCAGAAGACAGCAACCCAGGGAGAGCTGAACCAAAAGTGAGCCAGGAAACTGGAGAGAGCACTGAGGTAGCTATAAATGATAAAGAGAAATGAGAAGAAGGATTCAGGGAAGAATTCTGGGACAAAATACTGTTGCAGGAAAGAGGATAGGATGGAAGGCTGAAACAGGGAAAGGAGGAGTAGTCAGACAGAAGGGCTCAGCCTTTGACAGAAGGATCCAGTCCACCAACCAAGACTTCCTTCCCAGAAACTTGGATGGGAAAATTTCTCCACACCTGGCAAAAGGTTAGGGCATCCACAGGGCGCACACCCTTTCTTCCTTTCTACCGACAGGCAGCATAAAAATAACTCCCAGCTACTGCTGTCAGTGACACTGTTAGCTCAAGCAGCAGATGGCTGTCAGATGCATCCAGAGACTGCCATCTTGCTGATGACCCCTGTGGGGGGTGTTATGATCCCACAAAATCTAGTTCAATGTTTTCACTTTGCTTTTCTAAAAACCTAGGGAATTACACGAAGTATTAAAAACAATATTATGCTTGCAAGTAAAGAATGTATTAAGATAAGCAGTATCAAGATTTAAAATGCCTGCTCTTTTTTTAATGTGCTCTCGTCTTTCCATGTTTTATGTGATGCACATTGCTCTACAGGGGAAACAAATGCTATTGTCCTTATAATTTTGTCTCATTTCTTTTTCTCATTTTTTTGCTGCTGTTTGTTTCTTCAGGGTGGCAAAACAGGAGATCACTACAGCAAAAATAAAAAAGTATATTCTTAGGGTCAATACAATTGAATGCTTCCTTAAAAATAGAGATTCCATGTCTGCTTCTGTACACAACTTAGCAGAAACTTTAACTAAGCTGATGACCGCAAACTCTCTAAGTTCTTACACATCCCATGTGAAACATCTGGCCAGGTTTGCTGAGTACTCACAGTTTCAGCCAAAGTTTAATTTATTATATTCGTTTTCTGAATACCTAATATAGCATAAAAACGCAGAATGCTTTCAAAAGCTTTTTCAAGACATCTCACTATGATCACCAGAATTAATAGCTGTTTGATAACTTTAAACTCTCACAATATTCTCCATGTTATCCAGTAACACTGCTTGATTTTGTATGGATATTGTGAAGTATTACAGAAGGGTCCACAATAAATTACTAATTCAGTCAGCATCACAGAATATGAATCTCATATTTCATATTTTCCAATGAAGATTGAAAAAAGCATTGAATGCTGATCATCCCTGGTGAGGATGAAAACACACTGACATGGCAAAACAGTGTGTGTTTGTATACACAGACATTGTAATTTCTATTTTTGTACAAAGGAGAAAATATGGGATGCATGGACAATGTTAAATTCAACAACCATGCTTGATTTTTCAAGCTTTAACAATGCTTTGCTAATCCAGATTTTTGAATGCAACATGCTATAAACTCATCTACATAGTATTCAGAATTTATAGGAGAGACAAAGGCTCAAAATTTGAATCAAAGTGTAAGCCATTTTTCCTGCTTACGGCAGGGGGTATGGATTAGGTCATGTTTAAAAATTGCTTCCAGCCCAAACAATTCTGTGATTCTGTACCAGTCTGGGAACTGTAACCTGACGTGTTACTTTAGAACAAATGGCAGCATAAAGTTCTGTCAAAGATAAACTTAATTACGTGGTATTGACTAATTTTCTGGCACTGAGTCAATCGTAATTCATTTCAGTAAGAACAGAATCAAGCAAGTCTACTATTTCCACTTGTTTTTTTCAGGCATAGTAAACTCTGTGGAAGATGTGGATTTTGGATGTTTCATCTATAGGAAGAAGCATAACCCCCAAAGCATTCTAGATAAAACCAACCCAAACTGCACCTCTGGGAAGCCTACCCAATGCATGGGTGTTTGTGTCAGACATACCTGGAGCCTGGGGGAGACCTTCGCTCCTCCAGTGTGTTTTGTGGGCAGCAGGGCCAGGGCCATGATCATCCCTCGTCCTTGGCACAGGTGAGGCTGCACCTCAAATCCTGGGCTCAGTTCTGGGCCCCGCCCTACAGGAAGGACATTGAGGTGCTGGAGTGAGTCCAGACAAGGGTGACTGAGCTGGGGGTGCTCAGCCTGGAGAGTAAATGCTGTGAAGAGCGGCTGAGGGAGCTGGGGGTGCTCAGCCTGGAGAGTAAATGCTGTGAAGAGCGGCTGAGGGAGCTGGGGGTGCTCAGCCTGGAGAGAAGGAGGCTCGGGAGACCTTCCTGCTCTCCACACCTCCCTGAAAGGAGGCTGTAGCCAGGAGGCAATGGCTCTCTTCTCCGAGATAACAAGCAACAAGATGAGGAAATGGAGCCAAGATGCACCAGGGGAGGTTTAAGTTTGGATGTTTGGGAAATTTTTTTCACTGAAGGGGTCAGGCCCTTGGACAGGCTGCCCAAAGGCAGTGTTCGGTATTTAAAAGACATGTAGATGCGGCACCTGGGGACACGGTTTAGTGATGCACCTGGCTGTGCTGGGTGAATAGTTGGACTCGGCGGTCTCACAGGTCCTTTCCCAGCCCTGAAGATCCCGTGAATCCATTGAATACCACGTTCGCTGGAAATGCGTTCTGGGGGCGCCGCAAATCCGCCGAAGAGCAACGGCGACATCTAGCGGCGGGACGGAGCGCGGGAAGCGGCGATCCAGGGAGATCTGTGTGCCGGGGGGATCCGTGTCCTCGGGGAGATGTCTGTCCTCAGGGAGATCTGTGTCCCGGGGGGATTTGTGTCCCGGGGGATCTGTGTCCCCGGGAGATCTGTGTCCCGGGGGGATCTGTGTCTCCCCAAGGAGATCTGTGTCCTCCGGGGACAGTACCGTGCCTCAGGGGCAGGCAGGGACGCCAGGGATGTCACCGAGTCAGAGGCACAGAATGGGCAGCTGAGTGGGAAAAGACATTTGAAACTCATCCAGTCCAACCCCCTGCAATGAGCAGGGACATCTTCAATTAGATCAGGTTGCTCAGAGCTCCGTTTGAATGTTTCCAGGGATGGGGCAGCTGCCACCTCTCATGGCACGTTCCAGAGTTTCATCACCCTCCTCCTCCTCGTATCTAGTCTAAATGGATCCTCCTTCAACTCAGAACTATTGTCCCCTGTCCTACCCCAACGGGCCCTGCTACACAGTCCATCCCCAGCTGTCTTGTAGATCCTTTAGATATTGTAAGTGCTATAAGGTCTCCCTGGAGCCTTCTCCACGCTGAACAACCCCAGCTCTCTCACCTGTCCTCATATGAGAGGTGCTCCAGTCTTCTTATCATCTTCATGGTCTCCTGGATGCAGCACTGCAGGTAGGGTCTCACCAGAGCAGAGGGGCAGAATCACCTACCTTGACCTGCTGGCCATGCTGACTTTTGGGGGTTTTTTGGGTGGGTTGTTTGTTTTTGGTGGTTTTTTTTTTCTTCTTTAAGTTACAATTGGCCTTCTGGGCCGCGGTTCATGTTCTTGCTCATGTCCAGCCTCTCATCCACCAGCATCCCCAAGCCCTTCTCTGCAGGGATGCTCTCAATCCCTTCATTCCCCAGCCTGTACCAGGGGTCGTCCCAACTCAGGTGCAGCAGCTTGCACTCGACCTCACAAGGTTCCCATGGGATCTCTCCTTGAGCTTGTCCAGGTCCCTCTGGGTAACATCTCATCCCTCAGGCATTTCAAAGTATCCTCTCTTTTGTCCATGGATGCCAATTTAATATGATAAACTCTAAAAAGGCTCCAGTCAGGATACACAGTTAGCTGCTTTTTCAGAAAAAACCAAACCAAATCAAACTGAAACAAAAAAATCCTCAGTACACCTCGTGTCAGATAAACAAACAAACAAATAAATAAATAAATATCAAGAACCACTTACTGAAGAGACTATGAGTTATTTTCTGGCCACATTGGCAAAATGTATTTTTCCACCTTGCTCTCTTAGAAAGCTGAGTGATTTTTGCAGTTTCTGGAAAGCTTCATTCAGCCTAATAGTGACACTTACTGGGAAAACATGCCATGGAAATGCCAAGGCCAAATGGTTTAAAGCTGGCACGTCATAATCAGTTGAAACAAGAGCCTTACAAATGGGAGTGCTGAGCAAACACAGGCAAAATGTGGTCACTTTTTGTTCTAGCCCAGAACTTATAAGGCTACACAAGGAAATAAAATTAAGTATGATCTATTTTGCAGCCTGGATGTTTTATTACACCTGTGTAAGTTGACCCAAAATTTCTAAAAAGGAATGGAACTTCAGTTGCTGGAACTGTCCTTGAAAAATAGGAAATGTTGAGTACATGACAAAAACCTTTTGAGGATCTATCCAATATAATGCCTCCATGAGCACATGGAATCAATTCCTCCAGAAGTGTGATACAGGAAGTTTCTTTAGCCAAAACTAAACTTTTGAGAGCCCTGTGTTTAGCTGTCATCCACACAGCCAGTGAGGCTTCTGCTTCTTTTTGGTTTTGTACCAGAACAAAGGTGAGGAGGTATATCCTGTCACAGGCTTTAGCAAAAGGCAAATAGAGCTGTGATGGTTTAAGCTGTAGCCACACATCTCTACCAGCCCCAGCTTGCCTTCCAAGCCCCAAATCTGATTTACAAGAAGGGAATACACACTTTTTCCTTACTGTTTAAAGCTAAAATGCTTCACATTACAATAGGTGAGACTCCAAGCACTTCCTTGACTCAGCTTAGAGACAGAAGCCTCCAGCAGACACAGTGGAGACCTGCAGATTGAGGAGACAGTTTAAGATACCATATCAAGATTCACCACAAGTTGTCTGTTAAATCTCCAAATAAAAAAAAACCTCAGTGAAATTTTTACAGACACCCACCTGACTTGCTGTATCCTACAAGATGCCAAGGAGGGGGATTAGGCTTAGCATGTATATCACAGTAAGTAGTAGTTTCCTGACTACACAACTGCTTTTCCTGAAAAGAGTACATATATCCTTAATGTGCTGCCAAAAACTCCTGCACTCCAAGGAGGCCCAGATGAAGCATTTTCAAATACTTGCTAGGTGCCCCTGACTGAAATTATTCTTGCTTGATTCAAGTAGCAGATTTCTTATACACAGCATACAGGGAACCTTCTTATACACACATCACACTTCTGTGCAGATGTGGAGACAGAAGCTGTGAAAAGGACACATGAAAACCAGAAATGACCATAACAGTGAAACCTTTCCTCCTCCTAAAAACTAATAACAACACTACAGCACATGCTTGGGTAGCAGCAGTTTGCCCATGTGCCAGAAGAAAGCAAACAAAATAAAACTTAAATTAAAAAAAATATTTAAAAACATCTAAAGAGTTACACAAGCCAGGCCCTTTGAGAGAAAAAGCAGCCCTCTGAATAACCAAACATTGGTCCTGGCATCAGTTTTTAGAGCTGTTATTCTTCTCCTATATGACTGCAGCAACTCTGAATGTCTATTTGTCCTTCTGAGGTCTGTGGAAGAATCTATTTATAGTTGTGGGATAGCAGTGCTAGTGCATCATGACACTGGCCTCTGTTACTGGAAATGATCCTGGCCGATTTGCAGGCAGCAGGATGAGTGACTGACACATCCTATCAGAACAAGAAGTATGATTCTAGAGAGGAAGTACCAAAAAGAAGAGAGCAGCCTTGAGATGCATGGGAAGGTAGTCAAAACAAAACAAAAAAGATGGAAAAGTCTCCTTTTGAATCCAATTGACCTCATTTACAGACAAGCAAATGGAGTAAAGAACAAGCCAAAGTATCATTTCTGTTACATGAGCTCTTCAATGTTCTAATCATGATAGCAAAGTCGTAATTCATCAAAGATGAAAAGCATCCATAACCACAAAAACAAAAGCCAAGGGTACCAGCCCTGATATGAACTTAAAAAAAAATCCTGTTCACCTTACTCAGACTGTGCATCACCACAAAACCACCAGAATAAAACTCCTAGAACTGATTTTGCTGGAAGTTAGAGAGTTATTCTCCTCTGCAACCCATCAGAACAGTATCTCACTGAACCAGAAAAAAACAAAAAGCCCTACTGAGCTATCAGCTGACACATTTTTGCATCTTCCACCACTTTCTCTTTTCCATTCCCTAGAGTGCTATATCAGTCAACACTTCACAACATCCACATTCCCTTATCAAAAATCAGACATTAGTGTTCATGGCACTCCCTTGCCAATGGATAGGCAAGTTTGACACATGACTTATTTATTTTGGAGATTTGAGAAACTGTGATTCTTGGCCCTCGGCATTTCTAAGTTTGGGAATGGCTTTATTTATCACCAGCTCTGAATTAAGGCTGTAAAACTGCTATGAAAACACGTAGATGGTCCCTTGAAGGAGAGCTGTGCAACACTGCCAGTGAAATGGTTAAACCCAATGTCTGGTTATTAATAAAAGGAACTGAGCTGCATGCTAAGGGGTAAGGCCACAGCAGTACTGATATCACTGGAGTGTTTGCCATGCTTTGGGATAACAGGACTCTATTTATATGCACTGGTGCACAGACCAGGCACTCTGTGCTAAGCACAGGTGAGGGTAAGAATACACAGCTGTGAGCTGTCTTCTCCCTTTGAAACTGCATTCTCAAGTTATGCAAATAAACCACTTTCAAGGTGTTTTTCCTACAGTTTAAGGAAAATCTACAGCATTGCCACAGCTGTAAATGTTTGTGGGTGTTCAAATGTCAGCTGGTGGGAATGCTGCTTTGCACAGTGTCAGCAGGAAACTCCTATTAGGTTTTCCAAAGGGCATCCCCACATCACAGCTGCTGCATGGAGAAAGAAGGTATTCCTTAATGTATAGCACTGCCTGCTAACTCACCTCAGTACTGTTCATCTAGTACTTGGAACTGATTATTTCACAGCAAGCTACTATTTCACACAGTAGAAATTAGTGATTTGCTTTAGCAGAGGTCATTGTTCCATGACAAAGGAGTCTGTTGGTTGGACAGGGCAGAGTATCACTATAAAAATCAGCTTCTCACAGTTATTCCTCTTCTTGGTAGTGGTTGATATCTGGGGTGTCAGATCAAGGAACAAATGTGGTAACTGTGCCCTATACAGTAAAATCAATAAGTCAACAACTCTCCTTGGATTCTTTATTCTAAGGCAAAGTCTGTATTGTCTGTACTCTTGGCTACAGTAGAAGATATTTAACTGTGAAGTTCATACTGCAGGAGTCAACAGCAGTCTGGACAATGCTTTGTCTCACTTTGAAGATGATGTGTTCATAAAAGAGTTATTTCTCTGAGGAAAACTGAAAGAACTTGTTAAGTCAAGGTAGGCAGCCCTAAAGATGGTGCTGGTGCTTTTTGCAGCCATGATGTTCAGGTTATATCCTACAATTACATTGGAGATTCAGGACTTCTAAGGCAAAAGAGGAAAACCTGAAACTTCAGTAAATCATTAAACAATACATTTAATCATAGGGAATGAGTTGCATCTCCTATTCTGACAGGGTTACTTTGAGTTTGTTTGGGTTTTTCTGTCTTCTTGCATTGTTGTTCAAGGTGTCAAATTTGTATCAATAATAAGAAAGCTCTTGCTTCAATGTCTCCTTCCCCAGGTGAAGGGGATACCCATTACCTTGGAAGGGGAGCTGCACCTTTGTTTCCCTTCTGAGTTTTGATCCGGTGTGCACTTGACCTAGAAGATGCAATTGCAGCAGATGCATGTCCATGTTGCCAGAAGATCAGTCAGAAAACATTTAGCTCATTTCTTCATTCTTCTTTCCAAGAACTGTTAGCAAGAGAGTGTTTTCACACAGGTATGGAAAGACTAACGTCAGGAGGAGTTTTTGAAAGACTGAATATTTCAGGATGTAGCAGTAGGACACAGAAGAGCTGATGCTATCTGGGGGATCAACACCCCACTGTGATGAACCTTCAGTCAGGTTTTGGGCTTAAGTACTTGCTTTCTAGGCACCAAAGACATCAATTTTCAGGCCACACAGTACCTGAGCATTAAAGAGTTGCCCCAGGAAAGCCCTGCTCAGCACCACATGCTTCTTCCACATGCAGAGCCCATAGAGAGAGGCAATGTCCCCATTTTTGTATAACCTACACTGACACTACAGGGCAGACAGGATCCCTTTGTCAGCACCACTCTCAGCTTAGGAACTGAGCTACTGAGCTCCAGCAGATCCTGATTCCCAACGGGTGCAGCTCCCCAGCAGGTTTGTTGGGATCAGAGAAACCTTTCTGAAGGCTGTCCTCTTTGCCCAGCTCCAAGCCACATTTCCCATGTAAGACCAATAACAACTCATCAACGCTCAGCTGGCACCATAACTTTAGCCAAAATATTTGTTTGTCCACAGAGTGCCCCTTGAGGAACTCAAGCCAATTTTTCTGAGCTGCTAAAAACCCTGAAACCTTCATTGACAGACCCTTCCCTTTGCCCAGGGATTGTAGCACCAGATTTAAGGAGAACTGTTTCCTCTCTTTTTCCACACAAATATCTTGCTGATTTCTCCCTAGTGCTGTGATGCTTATGTTACTCTGCCATCCCTTAGCTGATCTGCCACTTCCACGTCATTCATAGATGATTCAGTGGAAGAACGCAGAAAGACCCTGGAAGGTCTTGGGAAGGTCTTACAAGGAAGGCCTTGGGAATGATATTGAACAGCACATCGGGACATTATGACGCTTGCTGTCCTTGAAGGCAGCACACTTTGCACTTTCCTAAGCCTACACTGCTCTGGAGGCTGACAATTTCCCATTTCAGTACATGATTAAAATACAGGGCTCTTGGTGGGGCAGCCTCAAGATCTTCTCTGTTCAGTCATAATTTTCACCCACGCCTCTTACTCCCAGTCCAACCCATGCTAGAGCAGAGCCTAACCAAACAACCTTAAAGGTGATGTTTTGAATGTTTTCACAGGCACTTGTCTGTCCTGGTGAAAAACCTCAAAGTACTCTTGATTTTTTTTCATGCAGTTTAATAAAGGTCCAGCTTACAGGGATTGTTTTTGCTTTCCATTTTTGTCTTTTTTATTTCTGATTGCCTGCAGCTTAACTAAATCTTGACTAAACGAATGATGTAATTAATCATAACTAAATAGATAAATTTTAAACACACTACTACTGGTAACTGATATGATGCTTTTCTGTTTATGAAGAAATAAACCAGATTGTCAGTATCAACTCAGATTTGAAGGAGTCACAGCAGCATATTTTTTCCCAAAGTGACCCAGAGAACACACAAAACATCTGTCCTCAACAGTTTTAAATTGTCCTTTGGCATTAGCTTGGCTTTCTCTCCATGTTATTCTTTTTTTAACTCAGAACAACTTTTTCCAGTCATCCAGAGGAATCTCCAGTAAAAACAGACAAGTCATGAGTTGATGTTCTTGATATTTTTAAGGTTAAATAAGCATTTTTATTTTGAGTAAATCAACAAAAGTTCCTACAGATTGCAGTGGAAACTACTGATTGAACAGAAACTTTGTCTCACATGCTTTATGAGGCTGTGTATACATTTCAGTAAAAAGGAAAAGAAGGGCGTAAGCCTTATTTTTCTTTGAATTACAGAAATAGTTTAATTCTAGCTATGCATTCAATAATACTCTCCTCTGCATCACAGTTTATCCTAGGATTTACACCCTCATGTAAAAAGATCCCACATTTTCATGGATATACATGAGAGTGAAAGTTTTAAAACATCCCCATGGGAACAGACCCAGTGCCAGTGACCATGGACATTTGCCAGGGAAGGGCTCAAGTATCAAAAGGGAATGGTCAGCAACGGCTTAATGGATTACCATGTGGTCAAGGGAATTGAATCAAGCAAGAGTTCCTTCCCCAGCTGGGCTGACCTGCCCTAGAGGTGAGACAGGTTTAATGTTGTCTACAGCAAGAACTAATTTTTCACTCCACAGTTCCTTCTTCCAGCTGCCTAATCAATTAGGACCCCAGATAATACACTTTCAAAAATAATTTTACTTGAAGAATGACAGACTTGCATTGGACTGTTGTTTCTGACTTCTGTTGGTCTTAAGTCAGCTTCAAATACACAAGAGAAGTCTGGAGCAAGAGTTCCTGGAAATGAAAACATTAATTTCCCCCAATGAGCCTGAGAATTTAAAGAGAAAGAAAGGGTAGTTTAATGAAAAATACCACTTCTTTTACTATTCTTCCCACAATTAGGAGGAACTTAACAGCTGCAACCATTTACCATTTAGTAAAAAAATGCCTTTTTTGAAGGCAAATTTATTATTTTTAAAAAACTGTTGCTTAATCCCTCTCCAATAAATTCACAGAGATCATGTCTTAATACAGGACCACGGATTTCATATGTTGTACAGATTAACTGTAGGCAAGGAATTTTTCTTCCCCTAGCAGAAGCTGCTTGCCAGTAATATTGTCAATGAACACACTGGATTTCCAGTGTGGAATAACTCTCAATATATTTTATGCTTTCTTTTAGGACTAGTGTTTTTTAATGAGGCAGCAGAATGTTTCTGCACAAGTAAGTCTTTGATTACTGATCTGATAACCCCATTTCATCCATCCCACCAAGATAAACCTAATGAAGGAGATTAATTTGTTTATCCGGAACTTGGATTTGAATATACCGGAACTTGGATGACAGGACATAACTTCTAGTAAGTTCTAGGAACAGAGGAGAACTATATGTGCTAAAGGAATAGGGTGGTACAAGGACAGAAACAAGTTATCCAAAAAAAGATGAAAAAAAAAAAAAAAAAGGTTGTAATAATGAAAACAACGATGAACTGAAGCAAAAATCCCTAACCACTTCAAGGGAAAAAAAACTGGGTGGGATAATGGAACAAAGCAATGAAAGGAGATGAAGCATAAATGCAAGCCAGGGAAGGCTAAGACAATTTTCTGTGGATATTTTTCAATTCTCCAAAAGGAGCATGAAGGCAGGACAAAACAGCCAAGACCAAGTGACGACTCAAGGACTGGTGTTAAAGGTAACCTCAGGGATGTTCCACAACCAGAAACAGTTCACAAAAAGGAGGAACTATCTTTGAAGGATAGCCTTCCTCTGGATCCCTTAAAAAATAACCAAAAATAACCAAACCACCTTGTTGGATCAAATCCAGCACAACCAGTGAAAGCAAAAATTGACAGGAGAAATATATCATATAAATAACAGAGCATCTGACTGTCTAGTCCTGTTCCACAGGACTGGAGTAAATGTGACCACTTAACATGCAACACCTTTTTCAAGCCACAAGAATCTGTCAAGTTACCTTGGTGTTTTCTCCCTGAGCCATGTTTCGTTTATGGAAATACCTCTTGGAGTTTGGCTTCCAGCACGTTACACAGTGTTACAATAGCGGCTGAACTAGCACCAAACACAGTTATGTTTATCACTTTGTTCTTACAAGAATTTCTACTGCTTATTATGCACATTTTTTCTAAGTACTCCTGGAACTTCAGCAAAGCTGATTGAGGAAGCCTGAAGTGTATGGTACATAAAATTACTGCTTTTGAAGTGAAATTTCACACGGAAATTCAGCCAACAGTCTTACCTCCTAAACATCTGTTTTGGTGTATGAAATATCTTTTGATTGCTCAGACCAAGGCAATCCCAATAATTTTCTATTCCCATTTCCTGATCCATTTCTATCTGTTTCCTCACTTATACGTTTCCCTTATTTTACTTTTTATTTTAATTTTTATCTTTTAGTTGCTTTTAAATATTAGATAACTAAGGAACAAGAAAAAGCTCCTACAGGGCCCTCTAGAAGGACTCCTGACTGATGAGTACTTTTTCTCTACAAAGAAGATAGGGAGTTGTATTTAAAGAAGGTTGTCATCTTCTTAAATTATTTTTTCCTTCCTAAGAAGAAACCTGCTAGGTTTGGGTTTTTCTTTGTTTGTTTGACAGGAAACAGACCATGAACAGATTTACTGACTTAACTGGACTAGCCACAAGGTTGGAATTATGTATGTGCTTCAGCATCTTGCCAGATGAGTAAAAGAAGTGTTACAATCCTGAAGAATTCAACATTGTATTAAAAATTCAACAGAAGGGGGTCATTTTAACTACAACATGCTTGCACACTTGTGCCTTTACCTGCCAACGGAGCTTTGCCAAAAATTTCAGTGTCCTGCATTGGTTTGGGTGTTTTAAGACTCCTCTGTTACAAAGAAAAAGCATGTTCAGGCTAATTTTTCTGTTATATAGCTTACTTATTTTCTAAAATAAATAGCTGTAATTACTGAAGCCTTACAAGATTTTCCATACAACTCAATACTGACTTAACTGACCTTGGTTATAAGACCTTACTTTTGCTCTCTGAGGCCTCTTCAGCATTCTAATCCCAGGGTTAGGACCTGAAATTCCTCCCCTGGCATGCTTGGCTGCCAGCTGGCAGGCTGCCATACCTATTTTGATGGCAGGTGTCTTCTTAGATTGCTCTACTCTCTTACTGAAAGTACTTTTTTATCCATTTCCTATATTTACTTGTTTGGAAGAGGGCCATCATCCTTCCTGAAGAACCAAAGATGGAAATTAAGAGGAGATTGTAAAACTCTGGGAACAGCTGAAAATACCACCTGGAAAATCTTTGAATAATGATTCTGTATCTTAGCAAAGACAAGATAACAATCTTCAACAGCAGACAAGCTGCTGCAAGGAATAAAATGATTAATTTGTCGTCTGTGCCCATGGTAGACAGAAAAGAAATAGTGACCTTACAGAGGTATATGGGGGGAAAAAACCAAAACAACACACCTTTTTAATGTCATTATTAGTGAAGGCCTGGAAAAAGATTACCTAAAAAGCCATAAAATCTCTGGCATCAGAAGCTTCCAAGA
>NW_005054304.1:2787012-2805089 GCF_000277835.1 Geospiza fortis | reverse complement strand
AATGCCACAGCACAGCCTGCCTTGCCTGTGATCTCATGGGGTCTACTTTTAGTCCATTTTACAGTAAATCTTTCTTTTTTTGCTCTGTCTTTAGGCAAATGATGTCTTAATAAAATTGCCTGCCTGCCCAAGCACAGACTGAGGCTTGTATCAAAATTCACACAACTTACAATTCAACAAACTTTCAGCAGAATGTTGAACTATGTTCCTAGAATTAAGCACACATCCTTGAATGAGACTGATGACTAAGGAGGAATTGATTTAGGCATGTGTTTTCTATAAGGCAAGTTTGCAAAATCTCCTGTGGAAGAAAAACCCAAACACTAAAATTTCAACAAGAAATCCCAACAAACAGTCCAGAGCATTTTTTATTTCTTACAGTCTCTGCCTCCACATTGGGAAAGGAAATGAAAGCTGTAGCAAGTAAAGGAAATTATAGCTTTTTCTTCGTCCCTCCTACACATGCATTAAAAAGAAGGGATGTGTGGGAGGAACATCAACATCTTAGCCCACTTACATTCCCTTTGCTCCATTTACTACATCCAAAAATCAAACAGAGTTCAAATGAAACATGAGAAGCTTTAGTCCAAAAGCAGAAAATCTCAAAAAGTGTCAGAGATTGTTATGGGAATGAGGACAAAGGCCTTCCAGATTGCATCAGTTACATCAACATCCACAAATTAATTACCTTACCTGCCCTGAACTTTAACTATGCACATATGTTAAATCCCTAGTGATTAAAACTTAGTGACATGTTGTCAACTGATTGTGTCCTCTGTGCACACCTATCAGGAGTTTTAATCCATACCACTTAGACAGGAAAGGTTGCACACTCTAAATCAGTTTTGTCACTACTTAAGTATGAAGTTGAGACACTCCAGTATTTGTTTACAGACAAAACATTAAATCTAACTGCAAACCCCATGTAAAATTGTCTGGTTCAGAACATCTTTGACAACACTTCTAATGTATGACCAGCTTTCATACACTTATCATTTTCCTATGATGCTATTGGGTGTTAGAATTATTCCCTGCAATCACAACAGATACAGAGCTTATCCATGGGGGGGAAAAAAAAAAAAAAAACAACAAAAAACCAACCCAAACAATTTGGGTTGAAGTCCACAATAAAAGTTAATATCTAGCAAAGAACTTTTGTGTTGCTATGACCACCATAGCAATTTACTATGAAAACAATGCACTTTATCAAGCCCATCTTCAGCTATTTGCTGTGAAACTGAATACTTATTGTACAGTATAAATCAAATATTTGTTTATAAGAGTTATTTTTTAAATGTCTAATTAAGTTACATTTCCTTTTTTTTAAATAACTCTTCAAGTTCTTTTTAAAACAAAGTGTTCATTTTAAACTATGATAGCTGAAGTAGAAGTCTCTGACACAAACTTAGCTTTCTAGCCTTTGGGCAAAATATAAAACTGTTGTTAAACTGAAATGGACCAGAAAATGTATGGTGAAACTCATTTGTAGAAACTTTTGGCAATAACAAACATCTGTCCAGTGGCACAAATTCTAAGCAGAAACACATGACAAGGTGTGTCTTGCAGTGGCAAAGCAGTGGGATTCAGGAACGTTTTGCTGAGTGAGTGTGAAGAGCAATTAATTGTGGTACTAAGCCATGTAGATGTTACAACATCAAATACCACACTCCACTATATATATAATCAGTATCATTTGAATGTCATGAAAAAAATTCAAAGTTTTGTAAGCTTTTAATGTTCATTTCATTGGTGTTTTTTTCTCTAATTTTCATACCATCTGCTTATTTATACTGGCTCTTTGAACCTAAATTGGCCAAATTGTTTTAGAAACTGCCTGACAGTGTAACTAAATACCTTTTACTGATGCTGCAGGAACAAATCTGACAATTTTATTCCCAGTTACAATAAATCTGTCAATAAATCTAAGCTTACTGCAAATAAATAAAACTGCAAAGAAGTCATCATATTCATCAAACATTTAAGGAGGTGCTTCCATTTCCAAGCAGAATATTCTCATCCCTACTCTCTTTGTTCTTTACTGAGTGTCCCAGTGTTAAAACTTTGTATTCCTTGGGCAAGATATAAAGGAATGTGTCCATAATATTTCAGTTAACTTATGTTCAACCCTATCTCAAATATTAAACTGAAATGCAATCTAAACATATTTTTTAAAGTTCAAGAAAGTAACAAATCCCCATGCTTCTTGATTTTAATAGGACACAAATTTCTTATCTGGAAAAGGTGGTGTATTTCTAATAAAAGAGAGACTGATAGCACAGAAAATCAAACCATTTCTAAAATTGCCATATAAAAAGTAAAGCCAGGATAGGGATGTCACTAAATGTGAGGTAAGGCTCACTACTATATGCCATCCAAAACTAGGTATTTAAGTATGCTAGGTAGTTAAATATTAGACAATTAATTTTATTTGACAAATTAATTTTGAGTGTCATGGAAAGGTAAGGAGATGACAATTTCTGTTCATGTAAGCAGTCAAATATCTTCCCCAAAAGGAAAAAAAAGCAGCTGTTTTAAGTTAGCTTTTACTTGTGCTACTGCACACACGAGTCTGAGGTGTCACTGTAGCTTGGGTAACTTGATGAACGCCCATTTCTCCATTTCTTGAAGCGTATTGGGTAAATTAATTGCATGAATATCAAAACTGTTATCTGATGATGAGATTTTGAGCAGTCTTCATTCTCCCTACTTACCCTCAAGCACTGAATACAACATAAACCTTTCTTCTAGTTTATAAATTAATCAGCTAAAATAAAACTACAGTGGTCTGAAGACATCACAGTGAGCAAAAGAATATTATCTTAGCTCTGTAAACTCTTGCATAGTTTAAGATCTTGTGGATGGTGCCTGAGCTCACAGGACTGAGTACACTGAAAATGCTTACTCCTGAGTTTGCCAGCACTTCTTCAACAAACCAAAAAACCCCTCAAACTCTCCCACCAAAACAAAAACCCAAACAAATAAAACCCAAATCATAACAAAACCAGCAAACATACACACACACATGGCTATAAGACCACCAATTGCATTCTTAGCTGATCCCCACACTGAATTCATCAGTAGTCCCAATTTTTCAGAATGAAGTCTTTTTCTTGGAGATATGATTTCTTCTGGGCTCCTAAGTAGAAAATTGGGTGTTAGAAATTAGGACTCTTGTTATAGAGAGAAGCTTTTGCTTCAATTTTTTTCAAGATGATTTATGCAGTGGAGTTTCAAGGAGTATTAGTGTTCAGTTCACAAATTCATCATTTTGCTCCTTTTTCCAGCCCACAGTTTCAACAGAGACAGAAAACACCCTGTTCCACCTAGCACCAAGTGCAGCCATGCCTTCCGAAAGTGTTTCATGTCAAACAAGGTATTCATGGTTGCTGTTCATCTTTGTCCAAGATGTGGCAGTCAGCTCCCATCCAACATTTAAGAGCATCATGACAAATAGCTGTTTCTTGAAGTGTTTACTCAACACGGTTGAAAGGCTTTTTTCAGTTCTGGCTCAATGGGATTTCAGCCTTGAGCCAGAAACACTGTGATCTTTGGGGGCTCACAAAGTGTGAGTGGCCTTACAAAATCTAGGCAGCTTGCCAAAGGCTTTGTTTTTTTTTTTTTAAATTTTGCTGAACGGGGGGGGAAGGTTAAAAAATTCACACAGTTTTGATTCTCCCTACCCCCAATTTGCCTTGTACTTAATGTCTTGTCAAGAAGTAAAGTATCTTCATAATGGAACGGATGGAACCATTTCAGCTATTACACAGCAGTGATGGTATTGCAGGAAATCTGAAACAAATGTTAACTTCAGTCCTTTTCAGCTCAAAAGGAAGAAGTATATTTTACATGCTGAGAGGTTTTTACATTCACATGGTATCAATTTTCTTATGGTTCATTTGAAATCATAGAAAAAAAAAATCCAACCCCAGCTTTATGCTGAGAACTGGCAAGCAGGAAGTGAACTGTTCATGTCAAGGGGCAAGCCTTGGAAATTTGACTCCAGGAAAAGAATGCCTTGTTTCCAAAAGCACTAATGCACACATCATACAGTGCAAGCATGTTTTCACATATGCATTTTAATTTATGCATGTTTTGTGGCAGAAAAGGTCCATCACTTACGAATCAATAGAAGGGAAAAAATATGCAACCTATTGAAAATTAATGTTTGGAAGCCTTGGGTCTTCTGCAATTCTGCAATTGTTTTTTGAGATTAGAAACAGATGTCTCTAAGTTGTGCAGAACAGTATATTACTTCAGAAAACCCTCTACTCTACACAGATTTTATGTCCTATTGCGAGCCACAGAAATTTTGTAAATCAACACTTCAGTGAGCAAATATACAAGGAAAAAGCCCCTACAAACTAACCAGACTATTATGCAACAAAATGTATTTTTGTTCATTTTGACAAGTGTTGTTTTATTCCTGATCCCACTTTCAAATGCTCTCATGAAGTCCCTTTAATAGGATATAAAGTTCAGCTGCTAAATTTGTAGATAAATTTAGGCTGACATTTTCAGTATGCAAATTATATCCTCAGTAGTGAAAAAAAATATACATATATCTATAGTTGCTTAGAAATGAATACAAAGAAAGGGAACCTGACATGTCTCCCTTTAAAAAAATCTAAAAAAATGTAATTTCAGTAACAATTTTCCCACTTTATGTCTCTTATTCGCCTTCAGAAAGGCTCTGCCTGTAGCTCAGCTGTGAGCAGCAGCATTAGCAGACAGACATTCACTTTTCTGGTTTGAAAGTAAGAATAAATAGAAAAACGTGATGCAGATTGCATCTGCCATCATTCCCAGTGTACTCTGACATGGGAATGTACCCTACCAACTTCTGCTGCTAAAAAAAACACTGTCCAAAGTTAAAAGCCCACATTCTTGCCAGGATTTCAGTGCAACAGCAGTGGGTGAGTGCCCACATGAACAGGCCCACTGGCAATTTTGGGGAACTACATTAATATTTTTACCTCTGTCAGCAAGCCCTCTAAGGTCCTGCATGGTATGTTTTCTGAATTGTTGCCAAATATCCATATATATTACTAAAATGTCCTCAAAAATATTTTTATGTCTCTTTCCAAATGTCTTTATTTCATCTTTCAATAGCATCTTTCTATAAATATGCAGTCAGTGAGGGCATGCTTTGGCGTTTTTGCTCAATAGCAGCATTTTTGTTTATATCAGCAGGAGGATATGGGACTGCACATGGAATGTTTGCTGTGAGCTATGAGCTCCATGGGGTGGACAGCAGAGGCAAACACATTTCTACAGGGTGAGGGATTGAGGAATCTGGCTTAAACATGTGTCACAAAAAGTTTATTTCTCTCTCTGGCTAATCTACAGAGAGAATGCAAATCTCCATGAAATCTCCATGAAACAAATACTCTAAGGATGGGCTATTCCTTGGATAGACTAAACAACATTGTCAGTACTTAATAGCATTTTGTATTACTGCAATACTTTCCTTTGACTATCCACCACGAAAACCTTCCAGTTTAGTTGACTTGTTTAATATTGACAAATATAGCAGAAGTACACTGTGAAGTCACCTCTTCTTTATACTTTAATCTTCACTGTCCTACTTATTGCATAATTTGTTATCTTGCTCCCCATGCACCATCCCATATGATTGCCTTTTGTATGCATTTTGTATGGAATAATATTCCATCTATATTCTATCAATATTCCATCAATATTCCATACATCTATGTATTTTTCCAGGAATAATATTCATAATTTACAGCTCAGACTCAACAAACAGTGTTTGAATGAAATGTGTTGTTTATCCCAACAGAAAGCCTTGTGGCAGTTGTATAAAATGAAACACAATAGGTACAATACAAATGTGAGCTGTTCCCTCATTCAGTCCCTGATGTCATTTATATAAATAGGTACAGTTTAAGAAAAGACTAGGCAGCTTTCAACTAACAGAAAAAAACCCAAAACTATTTTCTCAGTTCCTTAAGGCTCACTTCTGAAACTTTATCACAGAGAAAATGATAATAATTTCAAAAATTAAAACAACTGATGAACACAATCAAAGCAAGCAGGCACATGGAGCAACTGCATTAAAATACTGTCATTTAACAACATATTGGAAAGGTGGGAAAAGGGAATAAGTAATTTGTAAGAGAGTCTGAACTACCATATCAGCTGTCTCATAGTGGTTAGCAGGTCTCTGACACAAATACAAAAAGCTGGACATTTATGCTAATAAAAACCACTTAGTCACTTGCCAGGAAAATCTACCTGTTTAATACTCAGCTAATAACATTGGGTAGGTGAATAAATCCATATTGTACACAAAAAATTGACCCAAATGGTTTGTGCTGTGTACTTAGGACCAAACCCACCTTTGTATGCACTGGACATCCCCACTGGGCTGGCAGCAATCATTGCACAGGCATAAACATGGAGGAGATTGGTTATTGTCACTATGAGAGCTTGACAGCAGCAGACAATTTCTGTTTCTGCCCAAAGACGCACAATCCCAGTAATATCCAACCAAAAGTCTGGCGCACGCAGCAGTCAGATGTGGAGGCAGAATGGTGCTTGGATCCCCAGCAGGCTGCAGCATTCACTGTGCACAGGCCACAGCTAAACCAGACACCAACACAATCACATTAATCCTGGGAAGGACCAGAGCATCACCCAGAGAACAGGTGGGTGGTGAGAAAGCTCCCCCCAAAAGCTGGAGATGCAAAGGAGTTCAAGGCCACTTTCTAGAAAATGCCACTGAAGATGAGTCCCAGAGTACAGAAGACACATGGGGAACCTGCAGCCTTGTGCTTATTCTGTCATGGATGTCAGGCAGATGTCACACCACAGTGTCTGTAAAAGTGGCTTTAACCTGGAGAGCAAGGAGGACGTTCAGCACTGTTCTCTGGCCATCCTAAATTCAGTTCAGTTTGTAGCTGATCTTACCTTTTATTACAACTGCTATCAAAGTTCTTATTTGACAGTTCTTATTTACTTTGACAGAAAAAGACTGTTCTTTCTAAGAAGCCTAACTAAAGAAATGGGCGAAAAGTAGTGAGATATCATTATATATATGTATATATTTTTTTTTAAGCATGAAACTAATCTGAAGTCCTTTTTTAATCACACAGTTAAGTATGCATTTAATACAGACTACCCAGTCACATTAGTACATCTATTAGACCACCTACCTTAATCAGCCCTCAGGGAAACACCACTGCATTGAATACGTAAATATTTTATTCCTGCACTTTTCAGTTTGCTAATTTCCCCATAGTACTATTCTAGTTTCAACATAATAGAAAAAAGGCAACATAAACCCAGTCTTCTTTGATAGACTGAACAACCAAATACCACACTCATAGAGAGATGTTGATCTGAAGACTTGAAGAAGGAATAAGCCTCAACTGTTCAAACAAAGCAAAAGATCCCAAGTAAGCCAATTCTATATTTCAATTTGCAGTGCATCCTGCAGGACATAATGCATGACACATGCCTATCTCAGCCCTCTGATAACTCAGCTCACATATCTTAGCCTCACTGAAGAGAAGTTGGGAGACTAGTATTTATTTCCCTTTTCAGCTTGAATTTCACTTTTGGCAGTCCTTTTTAAGAATAAAAATATAGAACACTTCTACGTTTCCTCAATATCATCAGCTGATATGTTCAAAGGACGAAAGAGGATTTTGTCAGTAGTCCATTTAAAGAGAACAAACTGAATTTAAAAGGAAAAAATAGCCTTTGAAAGTACCATTTCTAGGTGGTTAGCAGAGCTACATGAGGAAAAGATCTGTTAACTCCAGCAACAAGCAAAGAACCATAACCCAACCACAGAAAAACTTCATCAAGAGATCAATTTTCCTTCATTTTCCTCTGTAGGTATTCCTTTGTATTTTCCTCTTACATGAGAAGGGCAAGACTTGATTATAACCCTATTGGCCTGTTTTCTCTCTTTTTGTGCATCTGTACTGAACTAAGCTGTGAACATAAACTGTACTCAGGGGACATCTGCTTCAAGTGGGTAGAAAATGTCATTAGTAAAACCTTTGTTTTGAAAGCCAGTTTGACTTACCCATTCCTAGACGTAGTCTACACCAACACAACAAGGGAATTTTCCTTTAAGCCCCAGGTGACAAGTTCGGCTGTGACATCTGCCAGAGGCTTTCAGTGTTCACACATTTCTACATTCACCTGAGAAGCAGGATCATGACTTCTCTCACAGCACTTCTGCTGGAACCAAGGTTGCAAAGTTGTTTGTATTTTCTCTCAAAAGCCGTCTTACAGCTTCCATCAGGGACAGAATTAACCAGAACCATTACAAGATAAGGGACAAGCTGTGGTGTTTCATCCTGACAGGTAAGATGCTGTATATCGTGGTAGTTTTCCTATTCTGACTTTCTCTATTCTGACTTTCTCTATTCTGACACAAGTATTTGTCTTGGACATCTGCTATTTCTCATTCCTTCCTCATCCTAAGGGTGGGACACACTTTCATGTGTCTAATACATGTTATCTCTAGGCCTTATCACAATATAAACATCCAATGAGTGCAGCAAATGCTGCTAAAAGTAAGAAGTGTTACATAACTCATAGCTCTGAGTGTTAATATATCACTTCCACCTACATGGGCCTCTCACAGTAATTTTTACTAAGAAAAGAAAATGAGCTTTGAGAGTTTAGAGATCTTGACCTGGTCTTTGAAACCTCTGTGTTTTACTTTTGGGGTTAATAACTCATTCTCCTTTTACTAGAAATGTCTGAGGGATGTCATGAGCGCTGCTGACCTGTTCATGATTTCAGACAACTGTGATTTTAATAATCAATCAGCCATGTTTTTCTGTGATTGGCTCCCCCCACACCACTACATGAATGTAGTCATTTAAAGAGAGATATTGGAAATGTCCAAGTTCAAAATGTGCTAAAAAAATTCCACTAAGTCCTGCAATTTGGGCATTGCAAGGTTATGCTTCTGGTTTTCCAGGGTTTCTGTGGTGCAGTTAGATGCTAAAGTGGCCATTAGTAACCTGACAACCTACCTGGTCATTAGGTACACATGTAAATTTAGGATAATATTATATATGCAGTTGTGTGGACTCAAACTTCCAGAACTGTGTCCTTTAGCCCACCTCATTGTAGCAAGCAGAATGATAGAAATCCAACACTGTATTTGTGCAGTGGAGCACTGCTAGGAATTCTCATGGGTTACCCTGTGAGTTAAGGCCACCATCTTACCAGGAACTCTGCCTGGGAAAACTGCAGTTCCACGATAAGACTTCTACCACTGTTGAGAGATTCTTCTCGAGGAGCCAGGAAGTGAATCCCCTTTGGTATTGTTAAGATTTCCAGAACTTGTCCTTTCAAGCAGCTGGCTGTAAACTTTGAAGGGAAATCAATTGACATTCTATAGTTGGCAGTCAAAATGAGTTGAGAGCCAGTGAAAATAAATACTTCCAGATTACATTTCATCTTGGAGTCAATTTTATTCCCTTTAATGTCCTTAAAATGCAAGGAGGAATGACCACACTCCTCATATTTTGTTTCTTACATGCAGAAGTGTTATGCTGATCCCCCCTTAAGTGCATCACTGGTTAAATCTGTGAGTCATCAACTAACCTACCCATTTTGGTTCTTGTTTGGGAGAACTTTTAAAGTTATAAACAAGACACTTGCAGGGACCAAGTTTTAGGCAAGTTTCAGATCTCTTTGCACTGGTTAGTAGCTCTGGCTTGTGCTATGTATAGCCTGTTAATCAAGGCAAACACAAGGGAGAGTCTAGGTATGCAACTTCAGGAATTTATCTTCTAAGCACTGAGCCAAAACTGCCAGCCCTAATTTTCTTGATGCCAAAGAACTTCACAGAAGTCCATTGCTAGCATAATGCAAAGAGTACACCAAGATTTTTCCAGGTATTCTCACACAGAATAGTGAAAAGAACCCTCTTGTTCCCCATAATTTTGTACAAAAATCACAACACAAGCAGCGCTCTCAGGCCTGGAGAAAGGGGGAGAAAAAATGAAACCCAACCATCCTCACCCTGCAATACCTATGGGCAATTCTGGCTGACATCAGACATCATCACATACATACAAATCACTGTGTCAGATTAGAAGTCCCCTCCTTAACCTTGTCCACATGGTTCCCATTTAGAGCAGCTGCACTGCCCTTGCAGCATTCAGCAATGAGGAAAAACCTTGTTTATGTTCAGAGTCAAAGCCACAGTCCCCACACCGATCATTTAACAACTGACTTATCTTTTGAATTTGAGCTGTTTTCCCTCTTTATGCCAGAACAGACCAGGCCAGTTTTCAGGGTGATGAAAACAATTTAAAATTAATCAGTCACACACAGGACCTTGAGGATTTAACTGCGCGGTTTCCTTTAGACACGCTGCCCTCCCCTCGGTGTTATTCACGCAGGTTAGATTAAAAAGCAGACTTAGATTTTTCTTCCTGATATACAGCAGTTAAACTTATATATTCCAACACGCATTCATAACTCCTAGACTACAAATTCCAGTTACAGGGTAAACCCTTCTGGAAGCAGAGGGACTCATTTGACAGTAGGGACTGCTATATATCTGTAAAGAAAGGGAGCACAATGAGAGTGTTCCTTGACGTGACATTTTAATTCTTCTTGGTCTTTCCCTGTGAACATCAGCAAAAGCCAGCTCTGCCTTGTCTGTAGCTCCTCATTAGGTAGCAGAAGACAGCAGTAAGGGGCACCACTGGCCCCATCCCCTAGAATACACAAAAGGGTTTCTTCTGAAACGAAGAAGGAAAACCCTAAATATGTTCCAAAATGGAGACAGCAATGCAAAGCTGATGGAACTAACTTAACCAGTCAAAATCACAATTTGTTTTGTTAACTGGAATAAAGCAAGTTACCATGTCTGAGCAATAGCAGCATACTCTGTAGGAGATGAGAACCAGCAGGGTGCTGTGCAGAGGGTTTGTTAGCAGTCATAGATCATATCAATGTGATCGAGTGACTGCACTGAAGAATTTGGTTTATTGCAAACATTGTCTTGGTATAATCTGGGTATCACATTCCTTATCTTGACAGAGCTTTGAAGTTCATGCCTAGCCAGATCAGATAAAGGATGATGCTACCTTATCTCAAGAATAAACCCACCAAAAAACACCAAAAAACCAACCCACCTGACATCCTAATTTAGAGCCTTTTTTAAACAGTTCATTTTTCTCTCTTAAGTATGCTCCTAAAGGCAAAAGAATGTTACTGAGTCTCATAAGTGAGAGACAGCAGCTGGAACACGGTTTACTAGAGACACAGCCCAGTAAGAATATTTAAAGCCCCCTGCCTAACTTTAATCAAGGAGTGTCCTTGTGAAGCTGTAGGACTTAACTCTCATGTCTGAGATAGGCAAATACTTCAAATGTTTCATTAAGACCTTATGAACTGCAGCACCTTGTCTACCAAGTCCAAAGTAAGTTTCAGTGATCTCACAGGAATGTTTGGGGTGTTTTTAAGAGAGATTTTTCCATGGAAAGGGATCTTTGCCAGTGTAAAGTGGATAACTGTAAGACAGCAACATCTGTGCTGGCATGAGTATGTAGTAGGAGGGACATACAGGAAACTTCCTCTAACATTAGCTGAGACATTATTTCTAAGAATTTTGATGCCTTTTCCAGAGAAATATTTACCATCTAGAGTGTTATAAGATCCATTTGAATACTTAATATCCTCATCCAAAAAAGCTGCATCTTTCCAAGCAAGGTAGAAGAAAGAACATCAATCTTAGTTTGCATCTACTCATAGACTTTTGAAATAGAAATATTGGAAGTGCAGTGGGGATCAAATTTTATGGCTGATTAAAGTCAGGAAAATATGCCCTTCAGAAATTGTGAAGTTCTTTAGCATCTTTGAAACCTTAGAACAGAACTAGACATTGGAATCTCCACAGCTAAGTGAAAACTCTGCTTTCAATTCAGTTTGATATTGTAAACTATGAGGAATGTCAAAAATCAGAGGAAAGGTGCCCAAGTCAATCACACAGGAAATTTTGCCCTGAAACTCTAAAGGTCCTTATGAGGTTTCTGCCATGAACTAAACCATTGTATGTGAACAGCTCTCCTGTTCAGGACATTTTCTGATTTTAAAGATTTTATTCTTTGAGATGAGATTATCTTTTCTTTATTGCTTTCATCTCTGAAGATGCCTCTAAGATGTTCATAGGAGTTTGTACTCCATTCTTACTACCATAAAAGAGAAAGCCCCTATGAATATTGATCCTGACTATGTGATTCTATCAAAATTATCCTCTGATTTTGTTCTTGGTCTCTAGACCAAGTTCCACCTTTCTGTTCATCCTGCTTCTGAACATTCTCTGACCCTCTCATTCCTTACCTTAACTCACACTTTTTTTGCAGAGCCATGCCTGAGAGCCACGTCTCTGGGAATATAGGAAAGCACAGAATTAATTTTGTTCTTTGCTTTGCTCTGTTTTTTAAACCACCTCCTCAAAAATGGCTTAAGCAATAGATGTCAATTATGGACTAGGAGGCACTGAGAGTGAATGGCAGTGAGAGTGAATGTGAACTTTTAAAAACATCAATTTTACTCCCCAAAATGCTATATATTTTGCCAGGTGCTAGTTAACATTTTATGGCAAACAAACTCTCTGAAAACTGAGGAGTAAATAGTTTCTAGAGAAATACTATTGACTTGGAAACATGGGACACAGATAAAAGCTCATATTTGTAAACCATGAAATCTAATACAAAAAAGCAAGGCAAAAAGCAAGCAAACAAAAAATCCACAGACTATATCTAACTTTTTCTCATCTATCATGAAGCCAATGAATGAATATTAAAGTATGCTCGAGGAAAGATACTGATAGAGAATCCTGACAGAATTTTTTTTTGTGGACACCTGTACTCAATTTGTAGTTTTGGATATTTGAAGTGCATTGCACCAAAACACTTAGTTTGGCATCGTTAGTTCCATTAAAGTCTGAACAGGAAGCAGAATCCAGATTTAGCCTCCAGCAAATAAAGTTCATTCTAATCATGGAAGAAAGCCATAAGGTGCATTAAAAAATAACCAGTGTGTTACTTCTACAGTTCACAGCTACATTCTTACTACCATAAGAATTTTCTTCCTTTTCAGAAGAAAAACCTTGTCTATATTGTTCCTGCTCCCATCTCTGAAAGAATTTCACAGATTACATGATCTTGCTATAAATTCATGTAGTCTCATCCTGCCCCTAGAAGCTGCTTGCTAGGGCTCAGTACTGTGCTAACTTCATCCACAACATTTCTGCTTTGCTCAAAGCACAGACAGCTCCTTCCTCTGTCCCAGAAACAGCCTTGTTACCTCCCACCTCAGCACTTCAGTGCTGTAAGAGTTTTAGTCAGTAGGAGTCTGTTTAAGGAACAGCAATGGAAATTCATGTTCTCATCTATCTTGATCAAAAATATAATGATTCTGTCTGGAGCTGTGAAGGTATAGAAAATTGGGAATGTCTGAGAAAAACAGATCTAAGCAGGCTGGAAGGCAAAATGTGTTTCAGGTTCTGTTTTTCAGCTATGTATGCATAAAAAAAAGCTCAGAGCCTTGTTATGGTTTTGGAGCCCTGGTAAAAAAGAAAAAATCTACTTATTTTCAGATTTTCAGTCTCCTACACTTTTAGGAAGGGCAAGAAAAAGAAAACTTTTTTTTTTTTTTGTAATTAGGAGGAATAAATAAGATTCTCACAAGACCCAATCCTCCACAAAATAGAAATGAGAAGTGGCACAAAAAGTCTGTTGGCTTCTTAAGATCCCATGGTGAGTCTCAGGAACACTAAACAACAAGTGGCACCCTTTTACAGTCAAGTTAATAGGCCATGCCAAGCACTTGTTTCCTAGGGAGGAAGAGTGCCTTCCCTTCCCCCTGCAGACAGGCATCATCAAGGCTTCATGGCCAACAGGCAACTTTCAACACAAGACACGTTCCCACCCATTCATATGGCTGATATTTGTCCAGTGGCTTTGCTGATAATGGTCTAATTTTCCAGTGCACAATGGTTGGTTAGCAATTAAACACACTACGTAAACATGACATTACAGCTGATAAATCTGCAGTTGTAGGTTTGGAGAGCCATCCAAGTTTCAATCTTTCATAGATTTTTGGGTCTCTCTTTTATACATAGATTTGATTTTATTTCAAATTCTTTATAATCATTAACCCTAGCCGGTGCACAGTAGAACTGAAAATTCCCTCTTATCCATTTAATTATGATTACTGGTTTAAGGAACACATCCTACTAACACTGGATTTCAAAATACAAGTCTAGTCTCATTAATTTTTCACTCTGAAGGTTAATTCATGTGATCATTTTCTGAGGCCTGCTCCAGTGATGAGTTGCTACAGAAAGCAAGTTCTGGAGTCATCCTTGCTATGGAACATTTCTGTAGTGAATATTGTCACGAGGATACATCTACATCAGGAAAGAAACCAACTGTGCTCCTGCTCATCTCAAGTCTCAGACACCTTGCATTCTATCTCTTATCTTCAGGGCTCTCTCAGAGATCATCTTCCTGACACTTGCATAGCAAGGATTGCCTAACCAATTCTGAGAGATTTCTATGGGACAGGAAACCTCCACTTTTTCTACTTGTTCTGCAGTCCTTCCTTCTGTATTCCTCTGGGTATACTGATATTGCAAACAGGATCCTCCAGGCTGGGTGACAGAAGCAGTAGGGAGAGTTTATATCATCAATTTTTAGCTGTCTCTAGTACAGATGTGTCTGTGTGAGCCCTGAAAAAGGTAAGCTCATATTTCTCTCCATTGTCTAGAACTCACACATATTCATTGTGACACAAAGAGTATTTTTCACTTGATTCACATCTGTTTAACATGTGGCTTTACAAGCATCGATGCCAGGGACAGTCTGGGAGCAGGAAGGAGAGCTGGGAACCAGATGGACCCAAGTACTTTATAAGCCACTCTTGCCTTGAAAGAAACATATTTGAGTTGAGGCCAAGTTCAGTGAGACATTTCCTAGCCAGCAATATCAGCTGGAGCTGCTCTTGCCCTGTCCATTCCCCTTTCTCCTCTTCCCAGCTGTCTTGCAAAACCACCAGTCAAAATTGGGTATCTTTAGGGTGGGCATTTTATCAGCTGGTTTGGAGAGCTGATCTGGCTCAGTGAAAACACATAATAACTCGTCCTTTCCACTCCCCCATAAATCTTGCTTTCAAATGAGTTCCCTGACTTGGTTCACCACAGAGCCACACTGGCAGAACTGACAGGATTATAGAAAGATAGGAGAAACAATCAGCTTGACAATAGCTGCTCTCCCTCAAGTTCATTGCTTTAATTCCAGAATGGCATAGTCAAAACCTTGTCTTTTTTCTCAATTGCTCAGTTCTTCCACATAGCTCTGGAAAAAAAAATCTTAGTACTCCAGTCTCCAAGTACTTCCTCACTCTCATAAACCCAAAATAAACCTACTCAGACCTGAAGTCTCTCTAAAGGTTTCATTTCAGTGAAAACTAGTCCACAAATATTAGCTAGAAATGGTCAATTTTTGTGCCTTGGGAAGACACTTTATCAGGAGTCACTAAAGACTGAATAAAAATCATGCAACTTGTCCCTCCATCCATGTCATTTTATCAGTATCTATGGATATTGCTAATGCTTCAGCTGCATGCCGGAACATTTGAGTCCAGTCAAGTACACTCCAGGTAGGATTTGGGACACATGGGCAGATCCTGAGGTAACTGCAATGTAAGAAACTCACATCGGAGCTGGCTACACTGATTCCTTCCAGAGCTGACAGAAGAAACAGGCAGTGCTAATGTGGGGTCCCAACCCATCCCAAAACAACACCCAGCCCATGCTAACAAGCTTATCCCGCTCCCAGCACTGATGCTCACAGAACTTGCCCATCCAGAGGGCCTCAGGGGCAGGCCATGGGCAGACAACAACAAGATGCTGGGATTTTACTCTTCATATTCAGAGTAAAGGTGGCAAAGAGTGATCTTATAGAACAGAACTTGATAATGGTGTGTGGGCAGGCCCCCACTATTCACCCGTCCATCTCACTCCACTCATTTTTCTCTCTCCAGTTTCTTTCCAATCCACTTCTTTGCCTCTGCAGAGCAACCTGTCTTTCCTTGTCAAAGCCAGAGGCTTTGCTAATGGCTTTCCCAGAGCACACACTCTTACCACCTCAACAACCAATCTCTGAGATTCATTAAATACTTAATATACATTTAGGTTCCTTTTTTTTTTCCATCAAAAAACAACAGACATTTTGCAACTTAATTTCAATTTAGCTTCTCCTGCCCTGGCTTTAACAGCCTGAGGATACCAAATTGTACTGAGAGACACTGAAACAATGCTGTATCCCCTCTCTGGCAGCGTTATTTACATTGTGATACAATACAGGGATAATCATTAAAGAATAAAAGATTTCCATTGCCCTTGTATTACCTCCATTTTCCTGCTCTTTGCCCCATCTGATATTTCCCTTTAAAAGGGTGGTTTGTCCTGCCAGGACCATCAATCCTGCCCCAGGACGTTCAGTCCACATCTCAATTTGCCACATTTCTTTTCCAGCCATTTCCTCTCCAGCACACCCACAACAATCCACACTTCTGCCTTTGGCCTTACACTGCCTCCTCTCCATTGCATTTTTCCCCCTCTTCTTTGGCAATGTTTCCTTTTTTCCATTTCAAGAGAGAAGGCAAATGAGCAGTGACCTCTGTAGCTGGCACCAGGAGCTCTCCTGTGGCCAGAGAGGAGCCAGCCCCTGCAGGAGAGGCAGCCAAGTCCCTTTCCCAGGAGAGCACTGTCACCTCCCCACAGCAGTTCCTGTCTGCTAAGAAGCAGAACAGAGTCAAGTCAAATTCAGATATCGATTAATCCTCTGTTTTTCTATTTTCTTCTGTGGCCTAAATTCTCTCAGGAGAATGTGGTAGCTATAATAGAGGGAGATTTATCCACATTTTTATCCCTAAGTACAAACTACCTCTAGAAGAAAGACATATAAATTTCTGCTTATCAGATTTTTTTTAATTGCAATTTTTAAAATTTTAAGTGCCTGGATTCCAGCAGAGCTGTATTAGAAGTACCACAATAGTACAGATGGGAAGTTAATTTTTTGAAAATAGTATTTGCAGGATATGCTGCTTTCAGAGAACAGGGCTCCAAATATACACATTTCTGCTTTTCTGCTAGTTTGTCTTTATGCTATTTATAAACCCAGGAAAAGCAGGAAGCACCCTAAATATATATTTATATGGAATGGGATATTTTTTCCTTAAGTTTCAATATTAAAATTCAAAGGGCCAAGTGTGACTTGCATAGGTTTTGCTCAAACTATTAGTGAAACCCCTGTGACAGCCCTGCACTTACCCCACTGCCCTACAAGTTCCACATCAGCCTTCGTGAGGGACATTTGCACTGAAGCACTCGGGCTGGGTGTGCCCTTGCAGGGCCTCAGTACCTGCCCCAGACAAGAATGGCCATTGCCATTTACACGTGCCTTTAGAAAGTGCAAATTCAGCACAGCACGAATGAAAAGGGAGATGCAGAACACCTCCTGTGTCCAAGTTTGTTAATGTTAAAAAAAATAAATACGTAAAACAATCATACATTATTTGCACTTTTACTTTGGCATTCATAGTCTGTATCACCCACAGGGCACCAGTTCTGTTACAATCCTAATCATCCTCAAATTAATTTTCTAGTTAAGTAGGAAACAGAGACAATGACCATCCTTCAAATCTCCAGGCTCTCCACAGGTTTGTTTTTGGTTTTAACATGCTGCAGGACCCTTCTGTTTCAAGGTCATTTTGACTTCACCAAGTGGAAACAGGTCACAGTGACACGCAGTGCTAGAGCCGTCCGTCTGCACACACACTAACTCTAGTTATTTCTGCATTATTCCAGCCCTGTTTTGCCTCTTTCACTGCAGAGTGTCATAACAAAACTGATTAGCACACAATAAATTCAGCAGCTATCAGGCCAAACAACAGTGAGGGCTCTGCATGGCAGGCACTTGTCCAACATTGCTGTTGGTTGCTAGACCCAGGAATGGCACCTCTATCCCAGGGAAGGAGAGTGATGAAAGGCACGTCTGAAGTGC
>NW_005054304.1:2733661-2786986 GCF_000277835.1 Geospiza fortis | reverse complement strand
CTCGCTGGGACTGTGATAAGCCCAGCTATGTTTAGCAGCTCTGGCTGTAGATGGGAGCAGCCAGAGCTGTGGTCTGACACACCGCGTGTCCTGTCAGCACAGAGCGCTTCAACCTTCAGCTGCTCTTGCACATACTCTGAATGTTAGACACACACACAAATCTGGACAGTGAGGTGAGTCAAAAATCACTGTGAATTAAACAAGGAATTCGTTTGAGAGAGTTGAGACATATAGATCTCACTGCAGTGCTTTGGTAATGAGAAATCAAGTCTGAGCATTTGCTGCTGTTGCTGTAAAGTCCTGTGGGACTTACAGCTTCCAGTTGTGGGAAACAAACTTTATCAGAACAGAGAACTCTGAAAACCAAACTTAAAAGACAAAACACAACAAACACACTTTTCTCTTCAGCAAAGATGTCCTAGAAGAGTAAATTTTGCACTAACAGTCACAAAAACAAAGCCATTTGAAACAAAAGTGCCCTGAGATATCCAAAACACATTTTCTTTAAAGCTGTATGCTCTGACACATAAGCACAACTGGGACATTATCTAAAAGTCCAGGATGATTCACACCCAGAAATGTTCATACTTCTAGATGTATTAGCTGTTGACATCATGTTATCAAGGTCAATAACTTAAATTTTTAAAAAATACACACACATTTATATATATCTCCACAGCAGGAACTAATATAGAACTGCAGTTATTTTTTTTAGTTTATTTCTTCTGTTAGAAGAACTGCAGTTTTTAAAAATAAATTTAAATAAAATCCTTTTTTTCGACCTAGATTAATTTTCATTAAGATGAAAATTGTGCTTTGTTCTGATACTCACAGAGATTAGATTTTTAAAATGTGAAATAAACTCTATTCAATTAAAATAAATTTTGGTAGAGACTGAACAAGTATGAAGTGGTCTGAAAAGTTCTTCCTCCAGATTCTGTTTCCAAAACTTTGGAAAAAGAATAAGCAAAGGGACAATAAACCTTTAGCTTTCTAATTTTATCATTCTTTCTGTGGTAGAAAAAACAGAATACAGTGCCAATTAAGTTGATTGCTACTGGCATACCAGTTAGAAATTTTAATATTAAAAGCAAAATCCAGAAAAAATTCAACAGTAGTATTTAGGGCTGCTCAGAGGGAATCAAAGACTTAAAACTGAATCATGACTGGTAGAGAAGATGCAGATGTAGATTAAGATGGTCTCAAATATCATTTATCCTCCATTAAGTTTTAAGAAAAGGATGCCCACAAAGTTAGCAGAAGGGCTCCCATCCAGGTGTCAGAAGACAACTGATAAATATTATGGGGAAAATGGTGATGCAAGAAGGTGTGTCCCAAGCATTTCTTCAGCAAGATGGAGAAAAGGTCACCAAGGAAAGCAAACTTAAAATTTTGTGACAGCAAAGTTACCTACTCAAATCAGCACCTGTGGACTTTGCCCAAGAAGACAACAGAGTCATAGCAGGTCAAAATCCAGTCTCCCAGGCAAGCCAGTAAGGCCCAGGATGTGGGATATACAAGGGGCCTACACTGTGTAATATAATGTAAGGCTGTGGAAGTCAACAAGAGAGGCACAGAACTAAAACCAGCAGCGAGGGAGACAAATGCACAGCCTTTCCCTCACCCACCAGACAGGTGATCTGGTCATACCAGGAGATCAGGTTGGTCAGCCAGGACCTATCTTGCCTAAACCCATGCTGGGCTCTGACCCCTTGTTTGTCCTGATAATCTGTTCCATAACCTTCCCTAGCACTGAGGTCAGGCTGACAAGTCTGTAGTCCCCTGGATCCTCCTTCCAGCCTTTCTTGTGGTTGGGTGTCACACTGGCCAACCTCCAGTTGTCTGGGACCTCCCCTGTGAGCCAGGACTAATGACAAATGATGGAATGGCTTGGTGATCTCTCCCACCAGCTCTCTCAATATTCTTGGATGAATTCCATCCAGCCCCATAGACTTGTGAGTGTCCAAGCTCCAGCAAATCACTGACTAATTCCTCCTGGATTGCAGGGGATCTGTTCTGACCCTGTCCCCATCTACCAGCTCCCCTCAGGATAATCACTCTTTCTGTTAAAGAATAAGGCAAAGAAGGCATCAAGTACATCAGCTTTTCCTTCACCCTTGGTAACAATGTTCCCCTCCACCTCTAAAATAGGATAGATATTTTCCTTGGCCCTCCTTTTGTTATTGCTGTATTTGTAAAAACACTTTTTCTTAGAATTCACTGTGATGGTCAGATGGATGCCTTCTGACTCTCTTTCTACATGACCTAACAACATCCTAGGTCCTGAGTTGCCTGCTCCTTCTTCCAAAGGTTGTAAAGCCCTTTTTTAACCCTGTTCAGCCAGGCTGGTCTTCTTCCTCACAGCTCCTCTTCCAGCACATAGGGATGTCCTGCTACTGCACCTTTAAGATTTCTTTCTCAAAGTGCGTCCAGCCTTTTGTTATTAAGGACTGCTTCCCAAGCAGCCCTCCAAACCAATGACCTAAACAGGCCAAAGTCCATCCTCTGGAAGTCCAAGACAGATGCTTTGTTGACCTCCCTCCTTGCTTCACAAAGGGTCAAAAACTCTGTCCTTTAGTGGTTTTGATGTTGGAAGGTGTTCAACACAGAACTAAAGAAAGTTGTAAGGATGCATGGCAGCCACTCCTAAATCTACAGTTTGCACAAGGAAGGCTCTGCATCTTGGAACAGTAATGGAACCGCTGTTCAGGACTGCCAGAACCCACAGGCAGAGGGAAGGTTTGGGTTGTGCTCCTATGGAGCTACAAAAAAGATGCTTCTGGAGCAAAGCATCTGGCAGTGATAGAAACTACCAGGATAGAGAGAGACACATTTGAAACACACCATGTTTGTGAAGCCCATTTCATTAACAACTTCAGTGTTATTTGACAAGCTCCCCCTCGTCTCCATCAGTGTGTTAGCTTCAAAAATATTTCCACTAAGATTTTAAAATAAATGCAAGCTCTGTATTCTGACACACTGAATTTGCCAAGGGCACTTTAGCAAAGAAACCCACAATATTGCTGCATGACAATTAAATTAACAAACAATCAGGAAAAAAAAAAAGAAGCTAAGGAGTACTGCAGAGCCAAGTGTTGATCCATTTCTTCTTTAACTGCAGGTTTTGGATTCTTGTCGCTGAAACTGAAGAGGACCAGAACTCAGCCATCTGACTTTTGAACAATCTACCTTGAGATTACCATCACTCCCTTCTCAATTCCAGTGCAGATGATAAACATCTCTCAAATCAGCAGTAGATGCTTCTCTTAAATCACACATAAATTAAAATCTTGCAAGGAGTATTTTTCCCCCAAAAAACACTGAATTTACTGTTTCTTTTTTTCCTTCTCTTTCATCCTAACCTTTTTCTTTCATGCTCCCAAACCAATAGGCTGACTTGTCCCCATGGGCTATTGATGGCATTAAAGTGGACTGTTCAGCAGCTGTGCCCTGCTGCCCGCCCTATCGATTGGTTTCTCACATGGCTCTTAATAGGTTTATTGATATTTTGGATTCATTTTGTCCTGATTTTTGCCAATCTTCACATTTTCACAGTCAGGTTCCATCTTGCTTGAGGAATGTATGCAATTAGCCCAGCTCTCAAAAGGCACATTCTTTTACTAACGATTTATTCAGCAGATTTATCAACCCATTTCTTAGCTGTTTCTAGTGCTTCTTTGTTTTGAGGTTTTTTGGACTATCTCCAAATGAATTTTAAATCTTTTCATGGACTTATCTGCCATTATTGTCTGACCACATTTTAAAACTATTCTTATATTTGTAATGCATTTTAATATCCATAAATTTTAAAATCCTTTGCTGGCATAGGATGAATGTTGTTGCAAGGTAGAAGTGTTAACAGGCATAGGATGAATGTTGTTGCAAGGTAGAAGTGCTTTACTTCAGACAAAGACTTGATTCTTTGTCTTTAGGAAGAAAGGCTAGTAAACAAATGCATTCAGGTCTGAACTGTTACTCATTTAAGTCTTAGTGAAGAGTAGAAAACAGATCCAATGAAAATATTTGTCCTAAGATTTCAGGAACTATGGAAATTGTGCAGCTTCTGGAACTTCTTCAAAAGACAGAGTACTAAGTGGGTTTACTGATTGCTGACAAATATTATGCCACCAAATGTTTCCAAGTTTCTCATATGTTGATTATTTCACTTGATTTTGTGTAATTTTACTGTGGAGATGGTGTTCTACTTGGCCTGCTTTGAAAGAATTAAGATATCATTTATCTCCAAGTTGCTTTCTTTATATAAGAATCAATCTCATTTATAAGACTTACTTTCAGTTATTTTTATGTTCTTTTCCCAGGATGCTCCTTCATGTACTATATTGCTTTATATTTTTCATACAGCCTTGCTGTTTGGTTTTATGAGGTTATATCTACTGTTCATTTACAAATGCATGGTAACAAGGTGCCTTGCAGTACCAATGATTTTAAATCAGTAGGAATGTCACTTGTAGATTAAAGCAGAACAAAACCTACTGTACCTTTCTACTATATTAAATGCAGAGAAAAGAATTTGTTATTTTAAATCCTCCCAGGGAACCGGGGAAACCACAGCAGTGCACTGCCAATGTGTAACCAAGATAGAAGAAGAATTTTGTCATGTTCTTTACACAATTTGTAACCACATCTCATGGACAAATGATAGCCTGCCTCACTGTGGGCTTTGTGATTCCCTTGGTACTTCATAGACAGGTTAATTACAAAAAGGGAAGCCTTATTTTCTCACAGAAGAATAAAAAAATCTCAGTGCAACTTCTGTTAACTCTGAATACAGGTGAGGAAAACCCCCCATGAAGTTAATAGAAATTTAACTTCTGACTTGGTCAAATTTTCACTCCAGTATCTGCAACATTTAAGGGTTGGAGGAAGAACCAAGAATCTTGGACTTAAAAATAATCTTGAAGAAACTAAAGGCTTTATAATTTGAATCAAAAAGTCATTAAACACATTTTTAAAAGCCCTATATTTAAACAAACTGATAAAATATGGAAAGCATCAGCCTTTAGAATATCACACAGGGGTTTTTGCTAGAAAATAAGAGTTTAAAACTGCCTGTGTGCTCATAGCAGGGATTAATGCTGGGATGCCTCTTATGTTAGGCTAGGCCACAACAAACAAAACAGAGATTTAGTAATGTCAACATTTTTATGTGAGGGCTTTTGTTTATTTTTGTTTCTTCATTTTAAATCTTACAGATTTTACCAATATGACTTCATTTCATTTCAAGTAAGTGTTTATACCCATAATCCCATTATTTCACTATCATGCCCTGAGTTTCACTGACAAACCTTCATCTGTTTTAAAAGTAAACAAATTCTTCACCATAGGCAGTGCTCAGCAACATCTGGCATAATTAAACCCTAATTGTAAGTGAGGTCTCTGGACTCTCCTTCAACACAAATTTAAATACATTTGAGAAAGTAACATTTTTCAGGTGTTTCTCAAACAGTAGAGGACCTTAATACAATTCCTTTGAAGTAACATATATGTTTCTGGAGAATAGGTCCCTCTTTAAGTTATACTTACACATTGAGTTGCCTCGATTTTTAGCTGAGTTGGAACCAAGACTGTGTCTGCCTTTTGTTTACACAGGAGGATTAGAACAGGAGGATAAATGAGGGGTTCTTGGCTGGCTGAGGATTATAGAAATAACAGAAAGACCTCATAAAACCAGATAGCATCCTGCTTCAGATTTGCAGCTCCAAAAAGCTAAAGTTTGGCAGGCACACACTGTGGTTAAAGCTTCCTTATTTGGGAAGAAAAGAGCAGTAACACTAAAAAGGTTGAGAGAGAAACAGTGTTCTCTGAGAAGACTTAAATTCAGATAAGCTAAAGCAGGCATATATTAACTGGGCAAGCATCAAACTGATGGTCTGATAACCACTTCTTCCAATGGAAGAGTTTGGAGTTTGGCTCTCTGAAATGTGTTTCCAGTCAATTTTTATTGGACAGCAATATTTAATACCTGAATACAGAGTGTTCCAGCTTCCTTTCCCTTTGAAGCCTGGAGTGCTATGGCTGCTCAAAGCAGGGAATCAGAGAACCTCCTGTTGCCTTTGGTCAGCAGCATCTCCCTCAGCAGCCAGGAAGAAGGCAGTGCCAGCTGCTGGCTAACAAGCAGATACATTTTCCTGGAAAGCTCCAGGCTGTAAAGCACACCAAATTGCCAACAACAAGGGTCAGTGTTCAGTCTGTGCCATGCTGGAAAACCACCTGCTATGGGCAAGGCGGGCCCTGGAGGTCACCTAGTCCAACCTCCCTGCTCAAGCAGGCTTCCCTAGAGCACTTTACTCAGGATTGTGTCCAGATGGCTTTTGAAGATCTTCAGAGAAAGAGAATATTGACAATTAGTAAAATCAGATCCTCTGAGAAACTGTGGGGTTAAAGAGAGCCTCTTAGCAGTCATCTGCCCTGTTTTTTTGACACCACATGGAACAGCAGCTACACCTATGTCTTTCCTGACCAACAGTTGCTTAATTTGCTCTCAGAAGTCCTTCCCATGGCAGATAGTTTGCAGGGCTCCAGTGAGTCACCTTCCTGTTAGGTTTCCCAAAGCCTAATCCAGGCTGTCTTTGTGGCAGTTTCAGCTCACAGAATTTACTGTCCTCCTACCCCACCCAAATGTGGGGGAGAAGTTACCATCTGTGATTGCAGTGGCCTTTTATTAGACAGTGACTAAGTGGTGGCCTCAGTATTCTCTAGACTAAGAAACAGACTTTTTTTTTTTTTTAGAGCTCATGATTTATAGACTTGGGACCATTTTTGTTGTCCTCATCTGGAACCCCTTTCAATGAGCCAACTTCTGCTTGAGTTGCAAACATAGAAACCTGAAACATTATTCTAGTTAAGATGCTACCACACTTAGCACAACTGGGAGAGCTCTCCTGTCTTGTGTGGCCTATGCTTGCTGTTGTGGCCCAGCAATAAAAGTCCCTTTTTGTCACAACAAAATAATATTCACACAAACCAACCCTTTTTAGACAAAAGGAACAACATAGAAACTCAGACAGTCATCGGTATACAAACATAGGTCCTGCACCACCAAGAGACACCTTCTCTTGCAAGCAGAATCTTCCCTTGTCTGACACAAGTCTCCCCAGAAGTCACAAATCACATCTATCAGGCAGCTGCAAGGATCCCCCCATGGGATCTGATCCACTCTATTCTCTTAGTAGCTCAAATAATGTAAAAACCACACAGCATCACAACACAGATTTCTTGCACATGGAAGCCAACATTTTGGGGGACAACACATCTTCTACACGATCATATATTTATGAAAAGAACATTTGTGGGCCAACTCAACATTCTGAATTTAAAATCTCTGAGTTCCAGGTGGATTTTATAAAATTCTTATCAGATGATTAAAAAAAATTCCAAACTGAGTATGCAATTTATGGCAAGAGCATATTAAATATTAAAACTTGAATTCTAATAGAAATTAAAGATATTTCTGAAAAATCCTCCCTACTGCAAATATCTGTGTATCTGTCATAATAGTTGTGGAATTTAGGAAGCGTGCAGACAAAGCGTATCACATGTGGACTGGGCTCTGTTGCACTCAAGACGATCTACAGGGATGCCAACACTTCTCAGATCTCAATACGTTGCAAAATATTGCACCTTGACTATATAACCCTTGGCTTCTTATCTCCACATTTGCCTGCTGCAGCCCCACTCTCTCTTATTTGGTGTCTTCAAAAGATACAGGGAGGCTGAAAGGTATCAGCCAAGCTCTGGAAAATCTCTGGAGCTGGGAGACTGGGTAAGGCAGACCATTATTCTTATAGCAGAATATTTCTGTAAGTTTGGCTGCTGGGACCAGCTTGCACACACAAAAACATGATCAGCAATGACTTAAGGCCTGGCTAGTTTTATATTCACACAGTGTTCAAGACAAGCTAGAACTTAAAGGCTGATCTCCTGTAAAGGTAAACAGGCCATGGAGTGTCCCCTTTGGAGTTCACAGACCCCTGGATGTAGCTGGTAGAGAAAAGAACCAGTTAAATCTGCCCCTAAATTCCAGTTAACTCAAACCAGGGGTTTGGCTCAGCAAAAAAAAACCTCTAACTGGTATTGTAGAAAAACTGCAGCAATGATGGAGAAATTTGGAACAGATTTTCTCAAGTGTTTCTAATGTATCCAACTTTTTCTCCCATAAAACCGGTAAGCATGTCCCTTACACACAGGGGAAGCAAACATAAGGAGAAAAGGAATCCATAGTTCCCTAACTGCTTTCAAAAGCCACAAATTATCCTAAATTTCTTTATAAACACATCTGACCAAATGTCTTCACAAGGAAAAAGTTCAGTTGTGTACCCTTGAGCTAATTTACTGTGTTGTAAGACTTGAGATCAAAAACTATTTAAAACAACATAGGCAGAAGGCTAGAAAGAATAGTGAGAGTTACAACTCAGGATAAAGGATATAGTAATGCATCAAATGGAAGAGTTCAGCCTTTATTTATTTCCAAAGAGCCTGGAAGCAATTATTAAAGCTGAAGAACTGAGGGTTTAATGAATATGGAATATTATTACATGTCAAAAAGATCCTAGTCCATGATTTAAAGGATACAAATTAAATCTATCATTTGATTAGAATTGCTTTAAGCAAAAACCTAAGTAAGAAATATTTAAGAAAAGCAAATGTAGAATCTGTCAATTAAAGAAAAAAAGAGAAAGATTTAAAAAGGAATAAAAGTATTTGCACTGTGAAACATGCCTAACTAACAAGCAAGTAAAACAGTAGAGCTCTGGAGAAGCTCCCAGCAGTGAGTTACATCATTTACTGCAATGCTTGACTAAATTTCAAATAGACTTGGAGTGCAGAACGTTCTCTGTATAATCCTAGCCGGCCAATTGTGGGCTCCAAATAAAAGGAAAGAATTCATCATTTACCATCCCTTCTGCAGCTTTCTTTTCATTACAACAAAAGGCTGTTTCAATTAGAGCTGTGCAGATTCTCTGTGCTGAATTCAGTTCAAAGTGTTCTTACGCAGCACCAGCATCTCCAGGGATCAGCCTTCCTGATCAGCAGGAGCCAAGCTGTCCCAGGGCTGGGACTGAGATCTATTTGGGTCAAGCTCTGCTTGCCATCTCTCCCCTCAGCCCTCTGCAGAGCGCTGGTTCTCAGAGAGAGCCTGATCCAACCTCTTCCCAGCTATTTCAGCTCTGCTGTCTCGCACCCTTTGGGCTGGATCTCGAGGCTCCTGCAGGGCACCAGGAAAGCATCCCCTTGGCCGTCTGCTCGCCCCTCTCCACTACCTGTGCTTGGGGCTGCAGCTAAGCACACACTGGTCTTCTACCTCCTCCTTTTCCAGCCACAATAATGCCAGAGATATACATGCAATTGCCATCCCCCAGTCCTAATAGAAGCCTTAAAGGGATTCTAACAGGTTCCTCCCTAGAGACACAGGGACTCCCAAGCACCCGGCCCATGTAGAAAAGCATACATAATACTCAAAGCTTTGAGTATGCATCTAATGGTAGCTCCTCCAGCACTGAAAAACTCAGGCATGCAATGGGCTGTAAGGCATCTGCAAGCAAATCCATACAGATCTGAAGCAATGACACTGCATTTGACAATCCTCATTTTTGGAATTAATTCAATACACTTGTCTCAGCCTACAAGCTAAAACATGACACCAAAGATATACTGCATTTCCTGACAGCTAGAAAGTAAAAAATACTTTCAACAAATTGATTTCACCTCTGAGTCTCATTTACAATTAAGTAATCTATAGCTGAATGCTAAAAAGAAATAGGATTCACCTTAGAAGTGCAAATGTCTATAAATTGCTAAGTACTCAGAGAAAAACAACATCATAATTGTGTCCATTACTATTTAAATGAAATAAACACAGCAACACAACTATTGAGTAGGCTCTGACCACTCCTGGTCAATACTGTGAATAACAGGAGCATCTCCAGACACAATTTCTAAAAACCCTGAACTCTTTTGCCCTCAGTAAGTTGGTCTGTAAATATAACAGTGTGAAGTGTTCTGATATGCCTATGAGATTATGTCACACCCCGACAGCTGATGCTGATTGGCTGCAAGAGCCAATATTGTTTATATTTTTGTATATAATACCCTTTCCACCAAACCCAAACTTTCTTCACTTTCTATTGTTAATAAGTTAAAGTATTTAACAAGCTTTTGGCCAGCACCAAACCCCAAACCAGTGCATTCAAAAGTACATTCTGTTGAATAACACTACTAATTCCTTTTTTTCACTTATTTTTGGGATCTCATAGCACAGTCCTATATTTAAGCTAGATTTTTCACTCTTAAAACTTCCTCTGACCTTTGCCTGAGAGTGTCCAAAAATATTTTCATTAAACACTTGTCTGTAAAGGATACACAGAAGTCCCTCTTTTTGGAAGTGAGTGACGTGCCCAAAAACCTTTCCCCTGCCACATCCATTCCACAGAAAAATCTGGCAATGTCTCAAAATAAAAAGATGGCCCTAACTATGGGAAGGAGTTTGACTCACACCACTTCTGGGGCAGCAGCTGCAGCATGCTGCACTCAAGAATGCCAAGGAAAGGTTCTTTTACCTTTTTTTCCCTATTCTAAAATAAAAAGTAGCTCTACAAGAATTTCTAAAAATAATTTTCACTGCCCAGTGAGTTAAACCAGACACTGGGAAATAGTAAATTTACAATTACCTATATTCCATTATATCAAGATGCTATGATCCTTTCTGATTAGAGGACTATGCATAAATTTTCTCTGCCACATTGTTTTTTTATAGGGAGAGTAGGACTGTGTAGAGTGTCCAATGATATAGCAAGGGCAAGTCTGAATTTGGAACTTCTGAACTTTTGAGGACTTGGTTTGCAAACCAAGTACTAATAAAAAAAAAATATTCCCCACAGCTGCTGATCTACAGTTTAGAGTATAATTGTAGTAACATCTGTGCTATTCCATCAGTGCAAAACTCCGTGCAAAGGAAGGCATGACCATTAATCGTACCTCGCATAATTAAAGACCTAGGTTGATATTTATAAGACCTCATAACTGAACTCATGTAGCATTATCCTGATGTAGATGCTCTTTTCCCCAAAAATGGGTCTTACTACTTAAAACAATGGATGGCAATGCCCAATGGTTGGCAGTGTAGGGCACCTTTTGTTAACAGTGTTTACATGGGAAATATTCACAAACAAGATTATCACAGTTCTTTTGTCAGTCTGCTTTAGATACAGAAACATATTAGTTTATCCTTCTTGCTTGTATAGCTTTGGTTTCATCAGGCATGATGGGAGCTGTGGTGCTCATTCTGAGTGTATCAGCTGGAAGTGGGATATACCATGGATGAAATGAGAAATTAACCTGAAACTCCTCCCTCACCAATCCATCCTGTTTACCTCAGTACTTCTTTCTAGGCAGAACTGGGAGGTTGCAAACAAAAGGGGCCCATTGCAGGGCAGACACACAGACAGAGGAAACACATGACTGTTAAAAAAGGAGTTGTTACAATGAAAAAGGAGTGATGCCTTTACAAACCCTAAAACTCTAACACACGCGTAGCACTGAATGGCAACACACAGAAACCTATTCCCCATTGTAGCCAAATGCTGCAGACAAAATATTAAATAGATATATAGAGCATTAAAGAAAAACAGTGACTACAGTGTGAAGGGAAATTATTTATGTCAGAGTTTTGCAATGGAGAAATATCCTGAAGAAAGAGAGCTGAATTGAAAGAAAAAATGAAGAGTTTAGAATGACACTTAAACATGCTTGATCCCAGCTTTTCTCAATTATATTCAAAAATGAAAAAGAATCACAATCCATACTCACCCCAAACTAAAGATAACTGGAAGTATCCCATTCCCCCATCTCTGGAAAATGATCAAGTCTTTCTCTACAAAGAAGTAAAGACATTTCAGGACGAGACAGTCCTTCTTACACCAAAGTCCTAATTGAAAGAACATGGCATGACCTGAAGCAAAATGTTAATTAAAACCATTCTGCATTTCTTTTCCAAGCAAAGTCCTTTTGTCTGACTTTTATAGATTAATTTGACACACTCCCTTCCCTTGCTGGAAAAGTTCTGGGGTTTTTTGTTTATTCTGTACAAAGCATGAAATTATTGTCCCTAATGCTTTGTTCTTTCCAATTGCATGAAATTTAGCAACATTTTCAAACATATTTTTAAGATGATAAAGGCCAGAGCTAACATATGAAAAACACATGAGTGTGTCCTTTTACATGGAGCAAATCCATACTCAATACACATGAAAACCAGAACTTTAGCAGCTAATTTTTTTTTGTCCTCAAAGCACTAAACTACCAATTAACTCAACACACCTCCATGTTTCTGATGGAAAATCAATTGCAGAAACAGTACTGTTATAAACCCTTCCATCACCATCCAACACAAATACATTTCTATATTTGCATGTACAAGAAAGCTCGCTTAATTTAGAAGGGCTTGGAAAAAAACCACTCTAGATTTATTTTTATAATACTAGTCCTTTCTCTCTTAGGCCATACAGCCTCTTTTCTCTCCTTTCCAATCAAAAATGGTGAGCTTCTTACCCCAACTGGCCACACCACTGAAAATGAGATTCCTTCTAATCATATTCTAAATTCTCAGGTTCTAGCAGAAGATGGATGTTGTTCAGAGCACCGAACATTATCCCTTCACTTTCTGCCCTCCAGAAAGCTCTCCTGTGTCTAATGTCAAGGACGCTTTAAACACACCAGCAGTAAAATCAGCCAAGTTGCATAAAGTGCAAAGAAATTTTGTTTTTCCTGGAGGCCAACAACATGGTGGGACTTGGACAGACCATTTCCTACTCAGTAACACTTCTATTCCCTTTTAATACACTGCCCACCAAAACAAGAACAGGCAGAGATGACCAAAAAATTGAAGAATTAAACCCAGATTTTCAGAAACACATCAAAAACAATTAAAAAACCCCACAGAACAAATTAAAAATTTTAATTACATACCATGGAGAAAAATCAGATGGCTTAAGAAGGAGGTAGCACCTTGTTGCTTCTGTCCTTGCAGGAGGGGAGGGAAGGGAAATTAAGTGTTTTTCCCATGGTGCATCCTGAGCCCAGGTGACAGCAGTTACCTCCCAGGCAGTGCCTTCAGCTGAGCTCGGCAAGGCAGGAGCAAAAGGAAGAATCTGTTAGAAAATCAAATGGTTCTCAGTGGGGAAAAGTAAAAAGGGATTGGACTAAGGGGACATTTAGAAATGGGCATCTAGGAAAACCTTTGCTTGGACAGTTTAATTTTTGCCAAATGGATTCTCTTTGAAATACTCGTGATATACTTCAATAGTCTTTAAACTGAAAGCTGTAAAATACTTATTGTGCTTACTCTGCTGGCCTGAAAATTGTATGAGTTTGCATATTTTGAATAAAATTACTTGGACTGTTATCTATGAGGAATTAATTTTTCAGACATAATGTAAACAAGTGAAAGTGGAGAAAATAACTAAACTACTTGTAACTGTTTTGTTCCACCAATCACCATTAATTCCGGTTCATCTGTAGTTCACAGCCAAAAGGAATCCAGAGTAAAACATTTCCTGGGACTATCTCCTGTTTCAAATTTCAGCTAAGAAAAATAAATGGAAGTTTAATTGAGCACATCCCCTATAATTTCTCTCTTCATAACAATTTGAAAATCAATCATAACAATTCCACAAATAGCATTCTGAATTGCAGGTATGTAAGCAAATAGTTGAGATCTAAATTAAAAGTGGAAACAATTTTAAGCTCACAAATTACATATATTTTAAAAAGAGAAATGAACATTTGTAAATTTTTTTCTTGTCAGATACAGTTATTACCAAGACCTAAATAGAATTCCTTACCATATTTACTTTCAGGTATTCCTTTCTTAAATATGCCACATATATTTTAATTAAGAGATACCATTAGTCTGGTTAAATTATGATTTATCCTGGGCAAAAATTTTGGAGGCCTAATTTTTGGAGACAGCTAATATGCAGAGCACCTCTTGTAGTTGTGAGAGAAATGTTTCGCCAGAACTTGTCATAAGTCTAATTGGTTTTTGACCAGCATGATGGTAACTATTAGGAAAGCAGATTTTATATCAGTGATTTTACTTGGGGTGACCAAAACTAGTGAAAGCAAAAGCTTTAATGATTATAGGACCACTAGAAAACTTCATCTGTGTTTTGCTGGGTTAACTACTGCAACAGCTTCTTCTCTGTGCCATCACTCACAATATGTAGCACCAGGTCACTTCTTTACCTGTCTCCTGCCTTTTTCTTTGCAAGTAAAGAGGGAGCAAGAGAAACAACCTGTTCTTGTCCTGCAGTTGATCTCTTCCTCCCTCCTACCACATTGCCAAGAAGTAAAAACATAACAAAAATTATAAACATAAAGTAAGATACTGTTAAAAAAAGAGAGAATAAATATAAGTTATCAAATTATTAGTATCATTATCTAACATCAAATTATAACAGTCTTTTTACGAAATAAATCCACAAACTCTGCTGTTTTTCAGTAATTTATTGCAGCTAATTACATCTAAACAATACACAGATTTTTTTTTTTTTGTTCCGAGTCAGTGAAATAGCTGGAAAAACACTTCAATTTTCAGAGAGAAAACTTATCTGCTAAAATTAAAGAGTTAATGTATACTTTGGGGGCATGACTTGTAATGCATATTTGGGGGCATATGACGTAGGGTGATTTCTGTGCTACATGGAAGGTTATATCGGAGAATAAATAAGCAATCCAACCAGTTGCACTCAGCAAATATAAGTGCAACAGAGAGGTGCCAGACTGCACAGGAAGGTAACCCAGGCCTCAGCAAGCAGCTCCCTGGAAGCCCTTTCAATCCTGTTAAACATCTCACCTGAGCTCTGTCTGCAGCCCAGGAAACTTTAAAATGGCCTTCTCCCTTCCTCCCTACAGCTCCCGAACCTTATCACTGGGCAAGGACAAAACATAGGCTCCAAAAAAATGTCATCCTAAGAGTATATGAATGTCAGTTCAAGAGGGCACCTCACCCAGTGTAACCTCTCAGCCTCCAAGCAGAAGCCATTTAGGGAATTTTCCAAGCTTCCCATGGCTTTCCTTTGCAGTTACCCCAGTAGGTGTCTCTTCCAACCACCTGTTCAGTTTCCTTTTAAATCCCTCTTGTGGAAATAAAAGGCATACAGTTTTTGATAACAAATCCCACGGGTCTGCGAGTTTCTTGCTTTATCTAGCCAAGCATTTGTACAAAGCACAGCAATCTCTTTAAAGTGGGGTTCAAAACAGTACCTTGTCTCTGGGGCTGGAAGGCCAACAAACTAAAGAGAGTGTCTTTACCTTCACCTTGTGAACATCAATGACTTAAAAATTTGCTCCTTCTTTCAAGCTCTAACTGTCCCCATTCAATTGGGCTCTTCCATCCTTTTGCTCTGTTGTGACACCACACCTTCAAACACAACAAAAAATGAATCCAGTCCATCCTCTTTACTCTTATCACTTATAAATTCACTTTTTTCTTTAAGCTTTGTGGTTGTTTTTTTCTCTTTCATTCTTCTTTCCTCCAAATCACACATTTGGATCATTTCCATATCCTGCTGGTTTTACCCTCAAAAAACTCCAGACCTCTACCCCTGTAAGTAAAACCTGATATCCAAACTGCCATGAATATCATGAATATCCAGCTTCACTGATGTGAATCCCTCTCATCTGCCTTTATTAACATCAGTGACCATGGTCCAGTATAAATAAAATAGAGCCACAAAGATGCTGGGAAGGGAGAACAGAGAAACCACAGGAGCCACAGGGAGATTTGGATGTCAAACATTAAGAAAACTCCTATTCAGCCCAGATCCCCTGGGCTCAAGAGTATGGGCAGCGCAGATGGAATCTTCAGGGATGGTTACTGCCAAACTCCCATAGAGACTACATAGGAAATTTTCAGAGGAGATGGAGATACAGTCAGATTTACACAGGTTCCTGACTCCAGGCTCTCCAGCTTCTGTAACCACCTGATAAAGGTGGTTATAAGATTAAAAAAAAAAACAACCAAAAACCCAAACCATTGTGTAGACTGTGTTTTGCCTTGAATTTTTTCATTGTCTACAGAAACTTTCCCCAGAAAATTAGCCTAAGACTGATAGCCATGGAGAAATCAGGTCCACACTTTCCGAATTATACACTAGCCTAGAAAAGGTCTTATAAAGGAATGTATTACATAACTTCAATGACAGCCACCTTTGCCAGCTTCACCTAAATCAAATTTTAACAGTAGAGTAATTTATCTTTTGTTTTCTCAGCAAAGACCACCTACTTTGTGCTGTGTGACATTCTACAAATGATTCATGCAGGGATATCCAGAATAAACTGCAAGCCAAAGTTTCAACGCAAATCTTTTGTGATCTCTTCCTAAACAGTTTCTAAATTAAAATAAAATCAGCAAGTTTCTTGTGAGTGTATTTTAACTGAGTCTCATTGGTTGCACTCAGTTACTGAGAGCCCACAGAGTCACAGAGTGGTCTGGGTTGGAAAGAACCTTCAAAGGTTGTGTAGTACAAGCCCCTTTAATGAGCAGGGACATCTTCAATCAGATATGGTTGTTCAGAACTCCATCCAACCTGACCTTGAATGTTTCCAGGGATGGAGCATCTGCCACCCCTCTGGGCAGCATGTGTGAGTATTTCACCACATTCATTGTAAAAAATTTCTTCCTTGTGTCTAGTCTAAATCTTTATTTTAAAATAATTTCCTGCTTGTCCTACTGCAATAGGCCCTACTCTTTGAGGGCCAAATGGGTCTCCCCATATTTCTTATAAGGCCCCTTTAAGTACTGAAGGCCACTACAAGGTCTCTCTGGAGCCTTCCTTCCTCCAGGCTGACAATCCCATTTCTCTGAGCCTGTCTTCATAGGAAATTTGATGAGATTGCACTCAATCCCTCTGTCTGTATCATTAATGAGGACATTAAATAGCACTGGTCCCATTATGGACCCCTGAGGGACAGCTCTTGTCACTGATGTTCCTGATCAGGACTGTGAGCAGTTGTCCCTGTGGATGCAAAAATCCAACCAATTCCTCATCCACCTAACAGTCCTTCTGTCAATCCTTACAGTATTATGGTTCAGTAGTATCTGGTTTCTTCTATCTCCCAAAAGGGAATCATGAATCCAAGAAGTTTTAGACATTAAGAGAAGGATTAGAGATCCTTTGTTTAGATCTTTTTCCTCCCTTAGCAACAGATTCAAGCAAGGGGTGTGAAGCAATTCTCTTGGACACTGAGTATAATTATAACTAATCATTTCCTTCTTTCTCCTTGGAGCAACACACATTGACTTCTCTTCATTTCAAGGTAGTTGGCTGACACAATTCAAATCCTTCTGCCTGATAAACTTCAGTCTGTGAGCAAACACGTCTCGTTTTTTAAGTTTGGCTAGACAGAAGTGGTGTAATAAAGACCTTTCCACCCCTGGTGCAGTTACCCTGTAACTTTCAAAATCTTTCCTGATGACAAAACAGCCTTCTCTACAGTAGAACTTTATCATAACAGCCATATTAAATAAAAAAACTAAACCCCAAGAAAACTCTGAACTAATCAACTGACTGCCAGTTATAATGAATTCTCCTGTCAGAATTGCTTGACGTGCAACCAGAGCAGGTAATGGCAATGCTGATGCTCTCTTTCAAATTAAGGTTTGTTAGGCAAGGAGGAGAATTGTCATAGTCATTCTAAATAACATTCCTGGTTTTCCCCATTGAGTAAAAATTTCCAGTCTCTGAATGGTGATAGTAGTTTAATTTGTATAATCACTGGATACAAATATCCAGGCAGGAAATTCTGACAAGGTTGCTTGTGCTTCACACCTTGGCTTATCTGCCAGGACTCCCTGCCCAGACTCAAACTAATACAGCATTATTAAAGAAGAGAATAATCATTCTGTTGTTTTTTTAATTCTCAATAACATCTCCAAATGGGAATTTCTATACTTAAATTCATCTTTGGATAGCCCTTAGCAATGAGCAAAACATAGAACTCTGCAGGCCTGGGGAAGTCACTTCCAATGCACCTCAAAAATACTCAGACTGTCTTCCAGGAGAAGGAAGCCAAGCAAAGGCAAGGGGCATCTCTAGTCAGTCCCATTTTAAAGCTGTTAGGAGGCAATTAAAATATTCTGATCATGGGCTGCCAAAGGACAAGCACAAACATTTGCAATTCCCTGGGGAAAATACGTCAGAAGCAGCAGATTTCTCAGACACGAGGCCAAGAGCAGCATTTGACATACACACAGCTCAGTCTGCAAGAGGAAGATGAAAGCAAGTATGAGAAAAAGTTTATGCCCTGTAAAACCAGCAACCAAGCCATTATTTTCCTTGGGGGAGTTTTAACTCATGGCCACCAGCAGTTGTTCCCCTCTTCCTTGTAGAAACTGAGATAGGTATCAGGCAGGTATTGAGCATGTGCTGCTTGCAATTTCTTTAAGTGGAGGCTAGAAGTGATTAGCATGTCTCTATTAATACAGATTTTGAGTTAAACCCCCAAAAGTAAAGAAACAATTGGTGATAACACAAGAAAAATAAAGAAAATTTTGAAGACCCATAAATTACCCCTCCAATACAGTAAAAAGAATAAAATTGACAGAAACATTTCAAATAAAATTAGCAATGTAAAAAGAAGCAAACACTGCACTTTAATGCCACTGTTCAGAAGGGGCCCTGTGCTGAGCTGGACATATTTTATGCACCCCATTTTTTTTTTCCTTAAATGAGTGAATTTTGCATCCAACTTTTCTAGGGAATTCTGAGCAGCAGAACAGTAGGTTTGGATAAAGGATCAATCTTGTTCAGGCTCTGTTGCACCAGTGCACCAGGGTGGGCTGCTAGCACTGGTTAGTTCAGCTTTCACGTGTACATGAACCATACTTACCATAAAAGCACCACGATCCTAAATGGAACTAGCAAAGGAGGAATAAACACCACGGATGAGGCTGTTATAATGTCCTCACAAGGACAGACAAACCACTGATATTTAGCTAGAATGCTTTCAATCAAGGCTGGCTGATGCTGAGAATATATTCTTACCCACAGTATTCCCAAACCTAAGAGAGTGATCAATGCTATCCTGTTGTCAGCTTTCCCTGCAGCTGTCTCCATAATGATATTGTCTTTCCTAGTGATAGTGGTAAACCTAAAGTGAAAAATTCCCTTATACACCACCTGATCTATCTTAGATTTTAATTTTTTCACAGCAGAAGACTGCCATGTATCATGGGCATGTATACAGAGAGGCAGGGAAGACAGGAAAGCAAAATTATTGTAAAATATTTTTATTAAAGAAAAATAGTCCCAAATACAGTTGATTTTAAAAGAGGTCTGGAGAAATGTTATTACAAGTCTTGGCTTCAGTTTTATAATGTTACTGTGCTGAAACAAAACATTAATGTCAAGCAGTGTCAAACCATGCACTCAAGGGGGTTCCAAATATTATAGTGTCTCCATTCTACATGGAGAAAAGGAAAATTAGTATTACCAAACTCCATGCTATTTTTATAAGTATCTAAAAGCAGCCAAGGCTTAGATTTGTTTGTGAAAATGGGTATATAAAAATGTATAAAGTGATGGATGGCAGAAAACTTTTCTGATAGACAGACCTGATTCCAGATTGTTTAGATGCTCGCTGCATCTTGTAAAAAAAGTATTTTTAAAAGCTGTGCTCTCTAACTTTTAAGAAAAATACAGGACCCACACAAAGTATCTTCATGCTCCTGAAATATTTGATAAATGAAACCTAAGGACACATAAGCAATGTAAATGTTATCTATTATGAAAGATGAGACAACTTTTTTTTTGGTAAAGTATATGCTTGGACTCTTTTCTGATTTTTGTAGTGTTATAAAAAATTTTCTTCTGCTGATAGTGGTAAGATACACATTACCAAAAATAGCAATAAGGTTAAACAAAGAAGCAGATACACCAATTAAACTTCATGTTACCACATAGACAAAACAATGAAAGTACAAAAGAGGTTAATTGCTTCATATAGTTATCTAGCTCTTTTCAAATTAAGATATATTTGTATATATACACTCTGAAAAATAATCTCAATAAAGTTCTGAAATAGATTTGTAGAATGACTTTAAACAGCCCAGCATAAATGTGTTTATCATAATTAATTGTGGAAGAGAATTAAGATAAACTGAATACATGTATTTTATTTCTGAGTATGTACAGTGTACTTCAGTCACAGCATTAATTGCTTTAATTGCATTTGGTTTTCTTGAGTTCTAACACTGAAAAAATATATTTGGCTTAAAGAAATAAAAATGAAGCATGTAAATTTTAAAATGAACTGTCTTTTGTACAACACATTTTCAATCAACATACGCTAAGTTAAAGCATATACTTTGAGAATGTTGAATTAAAGTCTTGAGGAAACACAGCTTGAATCTGCCTGTATACCCCAGATGGTCTTAATTACTACACCATTTGTTGATGTGTAAGACCTTAAATTATTCTTTTAACCAGACAGAAAGAAGAGAAAGGACATTCTATTGTGCATTTGCAAATGTCAGCTTTTGAAATAATGAACCCACATTTCTGAATTTCATAATTGTTTTTCACTCCAGCTTGAGGAAGATGAACCAATCCTACTTCAAGATTTATAACAGCAGCTGTGCAAGTTACAAAAGCACAGAATTGTCACTGGGAGTACATGAAAACTCTAACTTTGCCTCAGATTTTGCCTTCAAAACACCTGAATGTTATTTGCCTCAGGTTTCTGAAGACTGGACATTGTAGCCTGTGTCAGGCATAGAAAGTGTCAAGCAAAAATCTCAGAAATTTATGAGCAGATTTATCACTCAGTAAGAATAAGTTAGAAAGACTACAGTGTTCATGGCAAACTGATAATCCATTATAATGGAAATTTCAAAGGTATAAATCACACAGTATCATACAGAAACATAATTTGTTACCCCATGACTCCAGCAGCTGGATGGAGTCACGTTACAGCACCTTTTTCTGTTTCTTTCCTTTTTCACCAAAGCAATATCAAATCATTCTTACATGAGGACAAACAAAAAAAGCACATTTACTGTGTTCTCACAATTGGCAATGTTTGGTGTAATTTCATTTGCTTCATGAGATAACATAATCATGAGGACTTACCATCTTCAGCATTTTTATCCTATCCTAGAAATACCTTCTGATTTGTTCCACAAAACACCTTTTTTCCCTGCAGTACATTCTTCTTTCTCCTGTGTCAAGGCACACATCACGCTGTAAAAGGACAGTTACTTGAAATCAATAATGGATCAATTTCTAGTCAATATCTAAAAGCATAAAACCAGTGAGCCACTACAGGCAAAGAACAGTGTGAGCAGATAGTAGAAGAGCAGCCAACCACTTCTGGACCATCAGGTAGGATGCAGGGAAAAGAAGGCAATAAAAGGTTCCATGTCCATGCTCATGGCTGATGTAAAAGGAAACAAACCTAAAATGAAATGAAGTCCCAGGGATCCCTTAGGGCTGCAGGAAGAATTCTGCTTTCTGTTATCCAATCAATATTTGGCATCAATGAAAGTATCCCCAGGAATATAGGAACCAGCTTTAGCTTATGCAATTTCCAGCTGTCTTCTCTTTCACAAAGTAAATATGGCAATTGGACATGGAGGTTTTTGTTGCATTAAGCATTTGTATTTTAAAATACTTCCATACATGAGAACAGCAAATGCCATACAGTAACTTCAGCCTTTTATCCTATGAGTAGCTTAAACCATTATTGATTTTCTTAATTCTGTAATAATTACTTTCACAGTGATATCTACCAACAATTGATTTATAATGTATCAACAACTAAACTAGAGGCTTTCAAATTTGTGCTACATTGGTTAGATTGATGCAAACCACATGGTAATGTGATGATTTACTTATTAAATTACTAACTCTTACAGCCAGGTTTCTCATGGAAATACACCAGCATTTCTACTGATGAATTCCAAATTAATTTCCCACCATAGTTCACTGAACTTACAGTTTATTTGCCCCATGAGAGTTTCTTCCAGTAAGTGTCTAGACAGTTTCAGAAAAGCAAAAGAAAAGTAGAGGTAGTGGAGACATAACTAACCAGCATTCGGTTCTTTACTTTAGGGATCCTTTCTGCCTCTGATCAGAGCTGCCAAATCTCACATGTGCAGCCAGATTTATAGAATTCCTCCCATAAACACCACAGCTCTTGCAGGCAAATGCATACCCATGAGCATCCTCTTCCCCTTGAAAAGAAAGTCCTTTTCAGCAAACTGAAGACAAATGGAAAAAAGGCAAACTCTAGACTCTAATGAGAAGAGGTAAAGGTCTTAACACTTCTGCAAGATCATTGATTGGGATAGACATGCACTGGTACTCAGGTAACAAAGTATGTAAGCACAGCATAAAACCAGATGCACCTGGAGTAGAATTAGAAATCCACAAAAACTCTGCATATTTATATCTATCTGACACACTCAAAACTGTTGAATTGCCAAAGTCATGGGTGGTAAATGAGAAAACCACAAGATAAGGAAGAGAGACAGAGTAAGATTTACAAGAGATAAAAAAACTGCATTGATTTATGAGAACAAAGACATCATTTACTAAAAGTTAGCTGTGCAAGTTACAGCAGCTTACAGCCATCCTCAGGAATTGGCACTTAAATAGCAAAAAAATTCCAGGTCTTCTATGTCTTGGCCATAAGAAACACACTCTTAACTCAAGAAATCATTCATTCAAACACAAATGTGTTTTTCTTCTGCACAAGCCAGGCCTCCTTTTGTTTGTAATTATTTCCTGAACAATGCCTTCCCTGTTCCATTTTCTTGATTCTGAAATAAAAATCCATATTTGTGTCTGACTTGTAACAGAATATGAACCAACAGCAGGACGGGTATATTATTTGCACTGGGGTCCTACCTTAGGCTGCAAACTTGGAACCACCAATATTGTGTAAGATCCTGCACAACACCTGAACTTTCTTTTGGAGTTAAAATACTTCCACTCTTGCCAAGAAGGACTGGAATTGCTACATACCTGATCTCGCATGAGTCCACACCAGTATGCCATCTTACAGGACAGGAATGGACGTTACCTATGGACATGTACAAATTTTGAGACCTTTATGGTGTCAGACCTCCCTACACTCTCTGGCCCAGACTGTTGCTCAGTTAAATGGTGCAGCTCTTCTCATGTGTTTGAAATTTTTCAGTGGGCAAAGTCACCATTTCAGGCTGAATCAGTCCCAGCAATTTCAGATCAGCTGCAGCCCAGAGGGAGAAGGCTATTGTGGGATGAAGTATTCCTAAGTGATATTAATCCACCAGGCTGAGAAAAATAGGACTGTAATGTCTTCTTTGCATTATATACAAGTACTACATATGTAACTAAACTTAAATTTCTTGAAGGCCCCTCAAAGCAGCTAAGATATTAAGCCAGTCTATGGGAGCAGGCTCCTCACTATTTCCACAAATAAATGGTGCTAGACAAGTATTCTTAACAGATACCAAAAAGATTAAGACTAGGACAATAATTTTAGGATAGAAAAGTATACTGAGACTTCAGGCTTGGAGAAAGCACTGACCTTCACTAACTAAACCTCTTGCATTTCAAACACTAAAAAAATAGAAGAACCGCTTTGCACACAGTTTTATGCCATTACACTGCTGTAGAAAATAAAAAGGCTTGCTGTAATGCTACAAAGTCTTTAAACAAAGAGGAATACCCTTAATAGAAGTCACCATTTATAGTCACTCAAACTAATGGAATAACTCAAGATATGTCTCAGAAAACTGTGTTGTTCCTTCTTAATTTCAGGTTCTTATGGTTCACAAACACATGGTCTAGTTTCAGAGCAAGTCCTGCCTGAATTGTATTCCCAGTTATATCTGATGGAGATCAACCAAATTACTGTCCCCTGTACCCACTTTTTATCTTTATTCTAGCCTGTTTAAACAGTGAACTCTTCTTTGAATTGACTCCCACTCTTCCAATGGGTTTGTAGAGCAGCAGCACAACACAGTGTGAACCTTATCTGAGTATCCTTTATTAGAATACTAAACATGGTTTAAAGGCACTTCAAACAATGCCTCTTAGAACAGATGAATATTTATGATAAGGACAGAGAACTCCTTAGGAGACCTGATGAAACACTGTGCTTGTTCATTTCAAAGGGCTCAGAGCAAGCTGATCTGAGTCACCATTTCAAATTGTTCAGTACTTGCAGTGGTACTGCTTGTCTAATAATTTCAAAAGCTGCTTATTAGCCCAGCTTCGTATGAAATGTCAGATTTCTGTCATCAGTACAGAAGATAAACACTGGAAGATTTTAGGAAGTTGAATGGCAATTAATGCCAGACAGAAAGCCTTCTAAAACCAAATCAGAACACTTAGAATTTAGCCATGACAAAGAGATCCCAGGAGATTTTTAAACAATATTTTTAACATTATGCAAATTTGTCTGATTTTTTAAACATGTAAGGCGCCACAAAAATGCGTATCTAATATGTTGCTTATATGACCTTCTCAGAGATCTATCACATCAACACACACATCCCCACAAAAGCAGAAAATGGCTCTTTGTAAAGATCAAGCTCTCAGCCAAGGGTGAAACTCCTCATGGTTCCATAATTTCCATGGACATAAAAAACAATCATACCATAAGAAAAGTTATTCTAATTTTATTTTGCTTTAGAAGTGGTAAGTAATCAGTGACGCTGTTTAGAGCTGTTATTCAGCACAATAAACATGGTTTGGTTCTTTAGTAGAAGAAGTAGAAAAGGGATAAATTGGTTACATCTCTGGTGAAAAAGTAAAACATGAGAAAATGTTACTAAAATCCTAAAATACCATTAAACCAACTTTTTAATCTCTAAGTAAATCTTTAACCACAACAACTATTTTATTTTCCATTTGTAGGCGTGATTGAGAACAAGCTTTACAAGAAATCCTAAATGAAGCAAAGAGTAAAATTGCCACTGGGCAGGTCTTCCCTGCAGTATCACCAATAAGACTATGAAACCAGAGATTTGTGGATTCACTGGTTTGCTCTTCTATGACGGCTGTGACCCCTCCCAAAAAAGTTCAAAGGAAGATTTCGACATCATTAATAAAACTTTTGATAATCCTTATATCTCAAATTCAAAAATTCTTCTAGTCCACATTCTTGGAGAAATTAATGGAAAGTACCAAATATTCTTGGAGACCTGGCCTTTATTTTCTTCAGAATCTCAGTCTCATTGAAAGTCTTCAGTGCCTCTGGTATTTCTCCCCCCCTACCCCTCCCAAAATATTGCAATATATTTAGCTGAGATGCTCAGTGATATTCTAAAGAAATAATCTATTTTTAAGGATTCGACCTAAACTACCTTGGTCTTCAAAACTGTTCTGTGTAAAGAAGCAATCTTTTTATACTAATTTTAGCCAACCCATCATCAGTTATTAGCCAGAATTAGTGAGGACAGTGAAGAATGCATACAGTATAAAGACATAACCTGGGAGAAGTTTATACTAGTAAGCAGAATAAAGTCTTTTCTAATACTTTGTCTTGGTAAATCCTCATCTACAAATTGCCTCAGCATTTCAAATGCACGTATTTCAAATTTCTTCTCCTTCTTTTGGACATAGGCTATTTGAACTAGGATTGAATTTTTTTACAGGCTATGATCAAATATTCTCAATTTTTAATACACAGAGTTATATCAACCCTCTGTGAAGTTGTATAGTTCTAATTTCCATCCCCATCTCCCCACCCCATGCCTGCTTTCAGAGTAGGAGTTAAAAGTAGGGGAAAAAATCAGAAATAGGAAGTAAATTCAATTTGGTCAATTATTATTGATCATATCAAAGAGAAAGAAAGGGCTTGAACATAGTATGAAAGTGATCTTCTGACACAGTGAAGGAGGTATGCATGTTCTGGTAGAAGGGTGGACTTTGTGCAGCAAAAGGGTGCTTCTCCTTTTCTCATCCCACCTCCCAGTCACAAGCCTCCTTAGGCCTGCAGCAAAATGAATCTTGGAGAATTTTTCTCACTGTATTGGATAGGAGTGTTTTCATAAGCTAAATTTGCTTTGTTCTCCATGCTTCTGAAGTTCCTGGCCCTGCTGCCAATAAAACAAGAATATAATGAAGGCTCTCTAGAGATGTTAGAGAGCTGGAAACTCCAGGGACAAAGAAGAAAGATCTGTTGCTGTTTTACAGAAAGAAAAACAGTGGTATGGAGAATGAATCTCCTCAAAAAGCACTTAGCCAGTGGTAAAACTGGAAACTGTTAAGCAAATTCCCATGTAAAAGAAATGTAAAAACTAGAGTAAAATGGAGACGAAGATAATCTCTTCCCCAGTTCTAAAACTTTTAAATAATATAGAAATTCTGGGCAAATCTGAAGCACAGATTCAGTGTCTTCAGACATTTCAGTAACTCATCACTTTTATGGTAGCTCTGCTAGTTCAGATCACTCCTAACATCCTGCATTCCTCTCATGATGTTGAATTGGCTATTGTAGTAGTCTAAACAAAACATTCTTGTAGTCGCCTTCCTTGGCTTACAGCCCCATCATTTATTATGCTATAGTAAGCAGTGTTAGGAAGGTAAACAGCTCAGCTTAATCCTGTCTTGTTTAAATTGGCCCTTGAAATGGTCAACACTTAAAAATTTAGCACTAAGTACTTAATGCAATATTTTAGTACTTAATGCAATATTTTATTCTATGGTCTGGACCTTATCTCTACAAACTCCTTGATTTATACAGAGAGCTGCAAACTGATGAGAGAAGATGTTTTCTAAGGGCTAATAAAGCATTCTTGCAGAAAGAGAACAGTAAATTTGGCCGACAAATCAATGTTTTACAGGTCTGAAATGTCAGACTGACTTCTTGAATGGCCCCAAAAAACTACCTGTCAGCTGACTCCCAAAAGCCTTCCCAAGGAGGGGTGGCTCAGCCATTCAAGACATGACATTCCCAGTTCCCAGGCAGTTTCTCCCACATGTGCTGGAAGCATCACATGTTCAGCATCAACAGCTGAATTTTTGGTGTGAAGGCTCAGCTGTTTGCAAGCTGGAGCCAGGAAATACTCTGTCTTCTCTGCACCCAAAGGGGTTCAAGGGTTGGCCACAGCAAAGACTTGTCTAGCCTGGAGTTGTCTGGGCTTAGAAGGAAATTCAGCAAATGAGGGAAATGTTGAGGTATAGAAGTGGGAGAGCTGGTTTGTGAATGTCAGTTTCTTGCAGGGTTTGTGGTTCCTCTTGGCTGACTTCAGCTCTCAGGAGAAGAGGGGTCGGGGGCATTGGCGGTGAGGGCTGGATTCCAGGAGGAGGATTACAATTTACCTCCCAACTAGACTGGAGAGCAGCCAATGCACTGCTGCATCTGACTCTTTCATGTTGAGAAGACCATGGGAGAATAATCCTGAATTTTCTGGTGTTGAAACTTAAAGCCACAGAGATTTTTTGGTTTTCATTTTGCATTGTTTCCCAGAGTAAATACATAATCACAGAATAATATAGGTTGGAACGGAACTCTAATGTTAAATACATACAAAGTCTCAAATGAAGTTCTTGCAGGAGCAATCCTTCTCCAGAATGCTCATTCCTTTGACAGCCCCTTTGCAGCCCCAATCCACTGCAGCTCTAGGCTCTGTCTCTCTACCACCCCCAACAGCAACCCTAGGCATTGACTGAGCCACATGGAAAGGCCCACAGCCCTCCTCCATAAAAAAACTTCCAAAGGGAAAAGTCTGCTTGTAGACTGCCTATTTCTTTGGCAGCACCTTTCTATCCCCACTTCAGCTACAGCTCTGCACTGGGTCTCTCACCCAGCCTCAGCCTTAGGCCTGTGCAGGTGCTGAGCCTTAGCCCAAGCTCCACAGCACAGTCCTGCATCAAGAAGTTACCAGAGGATAACTTTTTTTTGCAGTTTGTCCACTTTATCAACTTTAAAGTGCAGTTTGTGCACTTTAACAACCCATTTACAGCCAGACTGAGTTGACCTGCAGCCCTTCTCTCTCCACAGTTCACCACCCTAATCCTAGGCATTAGCATAAACTAAACCTTAGGTCAAGCCATGTGAAGTGAGGTCTAGTTCCACATGAAATCCTTGGCAGACAATGCTTTTGGCATCCTCACTCCAAATGATCCCAGAACTTAGTTTCTCTGCCATCTCCAATCCTAAACATAATCCTTGATTTTAGGGGTCAAAGTACAAGCTGGGTCTCAGCCCAAGGTCCCCATCTCTGCCTCACATGATGAATTTCTGCGGGGAGAAGTCTTTCTGCAGACTGTTCTTTCCTTTGGCAGATTTACTGCAGTCCCACCCCAACTGGAATGCTAGGCTTTGTTTCTCTGCCATCCTCAATCCTAAACCTAAACTTTGGAATTGGCTTAATTTTAGCCAAAGACACCCACCTCCAGCTGAGTCCCATGTGAAAATGTTCTCATGAGATGACTTTGGCACCATCCCCTTCCTTTGTTAGTCCCTCACTACTTGAAGCAAGACCATATATACACTTCAAATTTACTTCAATCACTGTTTGAAATGAACTTAATGGGATATTTTAAGGAAGTGCAACCAATTCCACTTTGCTATTTATAATTTAGCAGGGTATTAATCCCACATTTGTTCAGGGGATTGACAAAGTTCCAAGGAGGTTACTATACTCTTACTAGTTAGTCCCTTACACACCAGCTTTTGTTTAAATAGTGCCAGAGACAAGAATTTTTCTTGAGCGAAAATGATCACTTTTCTGACACTTGAGGTGTCTAGAGTGAGCAGAAAACCTCATTACAAAAATTAAAAGGCAATTGTACAGAAGGAGCAGAATCATCAACTCAACTCCTGTCTTTATCTCAGGTCTCTAAATGAGAGATGGTTTTGGTCTTGAATACAACTGGGATCAGACCACTGAAGGTCTTCAAAAAGAAGGATGAGACTTCAGACTTGCTGGGCAGCTTTTGTCCTAGAGATCTGGAAAGTCTGCAGAGGCAAACATGAAACAACATCAATTAACACAACCTGTTCATTTTTCCAGTAATTTGACAGATACATCCAATGTTTTCCAAATGAAAAAACACCTCTGTTTGGCTTCTGAAGGAGAGATGCTTTGAGGTCAAGATTTTCAGCATTATTTGTAAAGAGATTTACAGTCTTTGGAGAAAAGCAAGCCCCAGCCTTTGTCAGTGCCAACTATTTTGTTTATTTTTGCAATTTTTTTTTCACTTACCTTTTTCAGAAAATTTTTTAGGTCACGGGGGACAGGCAGTGGTAGGACTAGGTAGATGCTCTGCCTATTTTAATGAGCAACATATCTTGGGATTTCATACATTCAAAATGTAACCTAAGGGTTAAAAAACCATTACTAACCTATGTATTTTAAATCATTTTGCTTAAAAATTACCAAATAGCAGAAAAATTCTCTGTCATTATCACAGAAGACTTGATAAATGTCATGTTTAAATAAATAACACTTGTACAGAAAAATATTTATTTGGAATTTTTAGGATTAAGTGTAAACTGAAAACTCAATGTACAAATAATGAAGGAAATTTAAATCCAAGTGTTATCCTTCATACAAACTGTATAATCAGCTGTTGCTCTCTATGTTTCAACAGAAATAAAATGAAGCTCTTGAATCTAAATATCCTGGCTCTCAATATATTGCACTGTAAATACTGTTTCAGATCTCATCGTTTGTGCATTTATAACATGTAACAAAATCAAAGCACTTGAGTAGCTCATAGCTGTCCAGATTTTGCATAGAAAGGAAACAGTTGCTCCTTGAGGAATTCCATTACTTCCCAGAAAAACAAAAACCTGTAAATAAAAGAGCTTTCAGGAAGACCCATCAACACTGGACAGCAAGTACCACTTGTTTGGTTGAAGATATGTGACCACTCTCATGGCAATAATAATAATTTGAGAAAAGTGGCTGCTGTTGGGGGGCGAGAAGATTGTTTCATTAATTTTTACATAAATGCATTATTTTATGTTAAAAGACATATTGATTCATACTTTAATTGGTAATGGTGTTCAAGAAGTGCCAGGGCTACCTGATATAGCAGACTCCAAAGCAGCCAGCTCATGGAACAAATGAACTCCCCTGAATTAAACATTCCCAACCCACTCTGGTTCCAGAGGCTCTGGGCAGGGCTGGCTGAGCAGAGGGCTCTGTTCACCACTACTCCCTCTTCCAGGACCTGGATTAGACATCTCCACTGGAGACTGTTTGTGTCCATTTTGAAACTTCTGTACTGTCTCCTCCTAAGGACCTTTTGCAATGATTGATATGGACACACTCTAACTACTTATGTCTACACAATCACTATAAATGAATTTCCACTTACATAATTTATATTGGTAATAAATTCTTCTGCATGCTACATTGGCAATTTTAAGGCATACAAATGTATCCCTCCCCAGGTTGTTCTGTGATTTTCAACCTGGTTTCATTTCTGGCACATGCAATTTCTACTTAGTGCTCAGACTAAACAGAGAAGGCTAAACAGATTCTTGTGTTTAGCCAAGTATGATAAACATATTCTTCATTTCTGACTGGTCAAGAGCAAAAGTACAGTGAAAAATGGGAAAATATTAAAAAACTTGAGACTTATGGGAGGCCATCACATAGCTCAAGGATGTCATACTAAATATTGAATGTGGTAAGTAAAACTAAGTATAGTTCATGCATGATCTATATGCTGAAATCTAATATAATAAATATTTGTCCAAAACTTTTGAATAAAGAAAACATTAAAAAAAATTAATTATTCACTTCAAGACAGTTTCCATCTTAAAAACCACAGCTAAATTCAGAAAAAAAGTTTACTGCAATTAAAGGGATTAATTCTAGTAAAGGGTAATGTCTGTTTCTTCCCTGTCTGGCCTAGGTCAGAATTTACTGGAAAAATTTGCATTTCATTCAAACCTTTAATTCCACAGCAAGCTATATTTTATACTGTATTCCTCTTCCAGTCAAAACTGGTCTGCTTGTCACTGAAACCTCCCAATGTGCATCAAATTCACAGCTACTGCATAAAGGTTTTAATATTCCTGAGTTCAAACACTCATCCAGTTCTCAACTGTGCCATTTAAGATTTTTTAGCAATATTTTGCTAATTAGTTCTAAGCTAATTAATGCTGTGTATTGGCCCCTCTCTGTGTGCCCTGGAGCCATTTGTGGCGCTATTTTAGTACAGAGAATATTTTGCTGCTCATTTGGTTCCCTACCTGGCACCATGACGGATGCTGGGAGAAAGGCCTGAGCCTCTGGTGTTTCCCTGCAGGGTTTGAATCTCTGCTGCAAACTTTAGGCTGCAGCCCAGTTTGAGTTTAGAAAAACATGCTGAATCACTGGCAGGTTTGGTGCAGCTTGTTTCTGCCACACAGTAAGGGACTGTTTTTGTTGAATCTTGAAAGGAAAACTTTCCTGTTCCCAGTGGCTTACTACAGGATACTGAGCACTCATGTCAGGGAACTCATTTTTCAACACTTTAAAACTGTAAATTATGTCTGAAAATATAGAATGCAATTAAGGTGGATATTGCAGTCTCTTGCTGCTAGTCACTGTTTCTGGCAATTGTCATCACCTGTGACATAAGAAACAGCATGGGAGCCCAGTGTCAGAAGTTGCATATCACCTTCCATCCTGTCAGGAGAAATTCAATATTTAAAGATGCAGTCTGAATACTGATTCTGGAATGAGTGCAATGCAATGAAGAATCAGGCCCTTAATATTAAATTTAACATTCAACATTTAAATAGAAAGCCTCTTCTTCTTACTGGATGAGAACAAGAGAGTTTTTGGTTCTGGAGTCATATAGTTGGAATTTCAGATGTCAGTCAGATGCCACCTTTTTGTTTTTTGCTAGTCTGAGTATCAGACTCAGCAGGTATCAGTAATCACCTCTAACTGGACTCCTGGGCTAGACACTGGAGATGGCAGAGCAGCTACTGCAATCCTCCTGCCACCCTCACAAAAGCAGGGCACAGCTGCCCAGTGGAGTGCTCCACATTTGCTAAGGAAGGAAGGAGAGCAGCAAGAAGTGGATAACAGTTAATGGATACACCAGGAGTCACTCATGGACTGCCCATGAAGGATCTTTCAGGTCAGCCTGGCTCTCACAGAGCTGAATTCCTCCCAAACACTATACTCACTTCTGCATACGCTCACTTGTGTTCCTCCACACTTCAGTTATACTTCAAAAGGCCTTTTATGTTAAAATGCAATTGGTAAGTGATGAAAATGGCTGCTGGAATACACTGGTGTCAAAAAGGATCACACACACCCATCGACACCACCTGAGCTCCTAGGCACAAACTTCCATTGCACAGTTCCAGGAAAAAACATCACACGGAGCCTTGTATGTGCTCCCTGTCTCTCCCCAGGCTCCACAGAGGAGCTATCTCACTCAGCATGGCCTCATCTCTGGAGAACATTCCTATCATCTGTCCCCAGGAGCCTGGGCTTGGCAGCCAGCAGAGCAAAGGTCACCTCTCTGCTGTCACTGTGCTCCAGTATTTGGTATGCTGTTTGTTGCTATGTGTCTGGACACAGCAGCACAGCCCTGCTCCCACGCATGGAGAGCAGCCCTGCAGCTTCAGCCTCTGCACACTCCACCTCAGTCACTGGTCAGAGGCAAAGCCATGACCCTAGAACAGTACGCAACACACATTCTCTTTGTTACTACATATCCCCTCTGAGTTTCAGTCTTCATACTGCAATGTGAGAAACATACAGTAAAAACCAACACAACCACTTCAAATTGCAATCTTTGTACATCTGAAATAATGGCATAGCACATCATTCTGTTCTGCAGGCTGTTACTGGTTTCAATAGTACACATCCACAGAGGAAGGTCTCACTGACAGTGGACAGATAAGACTGGTTTGAATCCATCAGATAGCAGTAATTTTACTAGCATCCAGTGATAACATGACTTATCTTGCATAATAAAAACAAAAACCAAACCCTTATGAGATTAAGAATAGAGAAATGATGAGTAACAAAATTAACTTTTAAAGCATTTTTACCTCTCAAGATTGAGAGATCCATCTTTGAATACTATTTTTATTCTAGGATCTGAAGCCAGCAGAGTAATGGCAAACACTCTATGTTTCCTTGCATGGCACTGCAGCTGTAAACTGAGGCCCTAGAGAGGGACTCACAACCATTCTTAATCCCATGGAAAGTGGAAAGGTCTGAACAGAAAGAGGAAAAGAGAAAATACACTGTAGCACTGAAGAAAGAATTTCTCAGTGAATGGATCTGTAGCAATTGATGGTGATCAAAGATTTGAACTCGATGGCAGTAAGTTTCACGTCACAGACACAGGATTTCTCCTATAGCAGAAAAAAAGCAGTGAAGAGAACACTAGGAACAATTTTTACATGGACTTAGAGGGTAAGAAATACCTAATAAGAAGGAAAACAAGAAGAGGAATTACATTATAAAGGCAGAAGATGAGAGAGCAGAAGAAACACAGGAAAAGGCAGCAGGCTGCGCAAATCACCCTGAAGAACAAATGACGGGTCTCTAACTGAAGATGCTCTTCAAGCATGAGAAGGCAGAAACCTGTTCAGCCCTCTGTAGACAAGCACATTAACAGGGAAATGACTGTGCTATTGCTAGGCCCGTATGTGAAATAAAATACTTCTGAATTTTCCCTGGATAAGCATTTAGAAGCTGTTCCTCACCTTTTGCAAGAGTTTCTGCATCCTTCTTCTATACATTTCTAGGTATTGAACAATTACAGTTTTAGAGGCTCATTCCTAACACTTGAGAGTTTCCTGCTCAGCCCATAGTTCATACTCCTAATGGGATTTCCCCACCCTAATTACATTACCTGAAGTTGTTCTTTTTCTTTCCTTTAGGTCATATATTTATGGTTGCCTCTCTAAAATTAATTCTAATTCATCGCAGCTACTGGCATTACTGTTCAGCAATTGGTTTGGCTTTTTTCTGTTGGACAAGCTGCAGGAACAGTTGTCTTTGAATCATATTTATTAAAATTGTACAATGGAAATAATTTGCATTCCTGTTATGTCTTTCATTGAACTGATCCAGCAACAGATCCTCTAGGAACTGGTGAATTCTTTAAACACTCCTTAAGGTAATGTGGATTTGCAGAAACCCCTTGCCTGAGACAAAGGAAGTCAAGGATCTGGCAAAACCAATAATTTTCAACCAAAAAGCTGTAAGAAAACTTAGTTCTATAACCTACTCAATTCATTCAAACTAATGCAAAGGGGAATTCTGTGGGCTGTCATTTATAATTTGGTTTCTTTTCCAGAATACACAAACATGTCAACTGAACAGAAGTAGATGTGCCATAGAGAGGCTGACAGGATTCACATTTGTCCTGGAATATGGTATCAGAGATAAAATGTCTAATTAAAAAAAAATCTCCAATGCCACATTTCTAGCACAATAATCCTATTAGATTGCTTAGACCTAATTAGGACAGCAAATGGAGGATAAAGGTCAAAATATTCTTGCACTCAGTTTAGGACAATGCACCCAGTTTGACATATACTTTCTTTTTCGTGTTTATATCATCCACTTATTATTTCCTTTCATCCTGGTTACAACTGGGTTAATTTTCTTCTTAGCAGCTGCTGCAGTGCTGTGGTTTGGATTTAGCAGATTGAGAAGATTGCTGATAACACAACAATGTTTTGGTTGTTGCTAAGTAGTGCTTACCCTGAGATGAGTCTTGTCCAGTGTCTGGTGCTCTGTCAGTGAGGAAGCACAAGAGGGAGGAAGCTGGCAAGGAGCATGGCCCAGATTGGCCAAAGGGATATTCCATACCACAGAGCATCATTCCCATATATAAACTGGCAAGTGCTGGTTGCTGCTCAGGGATGGGCTGAGCATTGGTCAGTGTGTGGTGAGCAATTCTATTGTGCATCACTTGTTTTTCTTCAGTTTTATTCCTCTCTCATTTTTGTCATCTCCCTTTTCCTTACAATGATTATTATATTTTACTTTATTTCCCTCTCATTTTCAAACACTGTGCATTTAAATGTGTTCTAGCCATTTACTGGTTGTTCTGGACAACAAAGAACAAATGAATAAAAGCTTTAACAACCAGAAACTATTGACCTGGTCAAGATGCAAGAGAATTCAATGTGGAGAAAACAATCCTGAAATTCATTCATTCTATGGCTCTATGAAACCTTAATATGAAATTTGGTCACCCAGGGCATAAAACCAGAAAGGATACATTACCCACAAAGATGTTACTGTAAAGAACAATTTAATCCAATCTCTCTGAATCATCTTCCAACGATCTGCCATTGAACTAGTAAGTTTAAAATGAACTCTGCTCCTTAAAAAAGTTGTAGAAGCAAAAGCTTTGAGACATAAACAAACAAACAATTTTTTAATTTCTTAAAGTCCTTTCCAAGACGTATTTATTCTGAGCAAGTTGTTACTGGGGTAGAATTTTCCTGAAATTATTCACTGTACCACCACTTCGGTTTCAGAGGAGAGGTAATATGGCAGCATTTATGGCAGCAAGAGCTGAGACACTGAAACCATTGCAGAGAAAGTGTTTACAACTTCTACAGCAGGAAAACTTTTTCATGCATAAACAATAAAAATTCCCAAGTGGTATAAAAAATGGTTATTGAAGAAAAATGCCAGATCTGTTACCAATAAAGTGTAGAGTACTGAAAATAAACAGCTGTTGTTGGAGACTCATAATATCTTGAAAGTTAATGACCAACAAGTGAATAATTTATATATTAATACAGAATATTTAATATTAATTGGCAATTATTTGGCATGTAGAAAATAAATTATAACTGTATGATAGATTAATTAAATAAAATAATTGCATATTTAAATAATAGATTATAAATTAAATCATTATATAACAATCAATTCATTAATAAAGGGTTTAAAACAAAGACACGAATAATGAATTCCAGTAAGTTGTGAATTCAACAGGTACTAAAAAGCTGCATTTGACTTTCACTCTCATTTCTTTAGAGAGACACTAAAATTTAGCTGCACCTGATGGATTCTTTAAACTTATTTTTGTTTGGAGAGGCCTCTAAAGTAAGCTGCAGTGAGGTGTTGAGATTAATTTTGTGGGCAGACACACAACAGCATGGCTTTTTGTGGTTTACAGCAATCCAACAGTACAAAAGTTATCAAGATTAATGCAGCCATCTAAAGCTATTTGTCCAGGCCCTTTTGTGACATCTGAAACAGCTTAATAAGGCAGATTTTAAAAAGGAAATGAGAGTTGTTACAACAGATAAAAAAAATCCATTAGCATCTTGGTTCAATTTCTGCCTTGAATTTGACACTTAATTGCCTGCTAATTCCAAAGGGACATCTTAATTCTAAAGAATAACGTGCACTAAATCACTCCTATTTACACAAGTGTTTATTGAAAGAATAATCATTCAAGATGAGCCAGTTTTTTCTTCTTTGTGTTCTTCAGCGACATTAATTCCCCAGATAATACTGAATTTACCTATTGAATAAAAACTATCGGAAGCCTCTGATGTTGCTATTATTTTATCCCCAAAGTGAAGAAAAAAAGAGAGACAAGTTGAGTCATATATTCCACAGAGTGAACAAGGACATGGCAGAAAATTTGACAAGCTACCTCATTTTAGCAGCTCTGTGCCAACTGAATGTGTTGTATTCTGAGGTGATTTGAGGTTGCTTATCTTGAATTGATTAAGTATCTTATTAATATTTTAAGTAACCTTTCATCCTTCACACTAATGCTTCTGCTATGCTAAAAAAAAAAAGGATAAAATATCTTTAAAATAAGTCATCTGCTGTGGTTTCCATGGAGGGAATACAAGGAACTGGATATTTTCGTGAGGTGCCTGGGGATGCAACTTGTTGGCAACTATTAAAAAAAGTAAAAGAAAATATTTGTGTCATTCAAAGAGCCAAATGTTGCAGTACTCAAATGAAATCACAATGTCAAAAGTGTCCATCCTGTCTTTTGTCCAGTTGGTATTTTAAAACATGCTCTATAAGTTCAGAAAGGTCATCTGAAGAACTAAAAAATAAACTGTCATTGCAACTGACTAAAATATTCCAGAAGAAAAAAAAATCCTGCACTCTAAACTCCTGATGTAATACAACACAACATTGCAATAGAGCCAGAATCCTCTTTGTTTGAGGTGAATACCATACACCTACACTCCTATTAAAAAAAATTAGGTCCTTTCAGAAACAAAAGTTAACTTGCTATGTCTTGCAGTTTTATCTTATATTGCTACTACAGTATTGAATTATTTCATTAAGACAAATCAGCAAGTTTTAGCACTGAAAAGAACTCACCTGCCCACTTCAGCAAGCGTAGTGACTCAAAAAAGCAGTGGGACTGAACTTGCTACATTAAAGAATATTACAGCAATTTTCTCAAATCCTAGTTGCAAAGAGAAAAATACAAAGATTAAGGAGAAATGTGAGAACTAGAGGAAAATTGCCTTGGGTAAGAAAGACATGACAGCAGATGACACTTTATTAGTTTGTGAGATTTAAGCCATTTTTTAGAAGCTTCCCTTGTTCCCTTTCCTGCACAGAAAGGGTAAGCACGACCACCAGGTAAGATACACCACGTGCTGGAAAACAAGCAGAAATGTAAGGGGGTGTTTGGTGAAAAATTTTGCATAAATTATTATTTTTTACTAGCAAATATAATCCTAAACTTTAATAAACTGTAAGGCAGGGCCTTGGTTTCTAAAAAAGCCTCAAAAGGATATGATGGGAGGGAGTTCTTTAGTTTCAGTACTCATAGTTTCAATTAATCCCTAACTGCTTGGGGAAAAAAAATCCTTTGTAATTAAAGTGGAGCTATTAAAGAAATGGAATGTCTTCATAATAACAAACTCTTTTTGACTGACTTGCAACAGTCACTCACCTCCCCCCAGAGAGGCGTTTAATCCTCTGCTCGCCGTGACTCAATTACAGAAGAGTCCACAGCCTGCTTAGTACACAGGATATCATGACGGTAATAATGAAATATCTCCACATTCTTTTTGAGTCTAACCACAACAACTTGTCAATACGATGTTTAAATCAGGGCTGCAAATAAGTCCAATCCTAAGCAGGAAGAAAGTTATTTTAAAATATTTGATTACCTGAAAAACAAGCTTTGTGTTTTTGGTAATTTATATGTTTGAGGCAATCTGTTCTTCACAATGTTACCAGAAAAATATTTTCATACTGGTAGCCAAAATTACCAGCTATTTTACCTTGAACATACAGAAGACAGAGGGGTTTAACAGAGGTCATAGATGAGAGCTGGATGCTAGTATTTCCTAATTTATGAGTACTTTGAAATCAAATAATTTAAAAATTGGTTTTTTACTTCAATGTTTGTATATTTAAATTTTCCATGTGCATGTAAATTTGCTAAAGTTTCCAGCATTGCCAAAACCCAGCTTCTCCTTAGTAACTATGTCAATACTGTCTAAGCTTGTAAATACAACAAATAAACTCTGAAGGGAATGCAGACAGATTTCCCATTAGAGATGACAAGAGTCACAAGGTATTTGAAAAAGCCAAAGTAAACAAAGAGTCAATAAAAAAAAGAAAAATATTAATTCTAGATACTTATTTCCCAGATCTCAGCTTAATAAGTATGTTTGATGATGGACACAGAAAAGTTACATGGTCATATCACCATGTGCAACAGAACAATAGAAACCCCAGTACTCAAGACAGTCCATGTGTATTTCCTGCCTTGCACTAAATTGGTTTTTGCACTGCTAACTGCAGAATTCCACTTAGAGCAAGGAAAATAATCTCACGTCCTACACGTCATCAAAACCTCATTTTCTCCCCCTTCCCCACCCAGCCATCTCACTCCACATAGCAACTGGATTCAAACTGTCTACAAAAGAAAGTAATCTGGTGCCATAACAAATTATGGCACTCACATGTTTTCTGTCTGGACTAAATTAGGGAGAGCATGTTATTAGTGCTCTCAAAAGCCTGCTGCTATCCCCGAAGTCCTCTTCTCTTACACTACATCTGTGACTGTACTACTTTGTCCTTCTCCAGAGTAAATGGTACTCTGATAAAACCAATCCCATTTTCTCTGACGGAGAAAAGTCATGACATATACCATTCATGGATGAGAAACTCCCTCAGTGGACTGACCTGTCTCCATCTGCTTGAAGTTAGAGAGCAGTCTGGGTCAACTCCTGTGTGTCCAAAAGGAGCCCACATCCATCTCAGTGGATCTCAGCCTGAGATGCCAAAAGGAGCAGCTTGAATATTTGCCCTTCAATTACCTTCACAGACATTCCCCCACTTTGAGAGGTGGGACACGTGCAAATCTCTGCTCGTGTTTACATATGCACACATGCAGCCAAACACTATTACCTAGTCAAGGGCTACTCCTGGGAGTTCTTTAAAAAAGGTAAACATGCAAGTCCTATAAAAAGTTCTGAATGGAGGTAAGGATTTCCAGTGAGTCCAGGAGATGGGATAACTACAGATACAAGCTGAAAAACAAAGAACCAGGTCTGTACAGGCTCACTATTAAATATTATCCTATAAATCCTACTTTCTAAACAAACACTCATACCGTTTCAAGCCATAGCATTGCAGAAAAAAAGTCAGCTTGTCCTTAAAAACAGCTAGTAAGTAATACTTTTGCAATGACACCCTTTTTCCCAGAAGTCTGTGAAAATAAAATATGAGCGATTGAAGCCCTAACACTTACAGGCACCAATGGCTTAATTATTTAACAGTTCCTGGACTGCTGATATTTCCAGCTTGTGGACTTGGTTACAGGCTCAGAGCTAGGGAATTGTGTTAGTGAAAACAGATTATTAAATAATGAAATACAGGCTTTGAAAAGCCTCTGAGATGTTTACCTTTAGGAATAAGACCAACATTAAGAGATTTCTAATAAAATATTGAATGAATTAAGGGACTTCCTTTTTCTGTATGCAGAGGTTCCATTTAAATCCCCTTACTGCATAGCAGCCTTAGGCAACACAACCTGACTTGACATTCTGTTGCCTTGAAAAGGATGAAGCAGCCAGGTTTTTCCACATGAAAGGCAAGCAGGACTCTTCCTTCTACTCTTTAGTTGTTCTCCAGGCTCCCTAGTTGAGAAGGGCTGTAGAGATAAAACAAAAAACCCTGGAAAGACTTTGCCTGACTTTCACTGGATTTTCAGTGTATGTGTGTTTATTTTCTGGCATTGAAGTTACAGCAAAGCTAACTTGTTTGGGAAGCTAATAATTGAGGCAGCCCTAAATCATGTCAAGCCACATCACTCTTTCTAAGGGTGAGAGAGCCTGGCCACCAGTGACCATGAAAAAAAAAGTGACTAAAGGACTGTGGGGTCTTTTTTGCCTTGTACAAGTTTGTTGAAAGTAAAAAAAAAATAAATAAATAAAAGGATGCTACTCCAAGTCTCTAAAAGTTGGTTTTGAGAGGTAACAAAGAACTAAGAGGACTTTTGAAAATATATTCCTACAATTTTCCCCCTTCCAAACATTAACCTTTAAAAATATCTTCAATGTAAGAACTACAACCTCGCTTTGTATCACTTTGCCTGAGACCTGATGATCCATTAGCAGCGCTGAAAAGGTCACTGATTCTTTCACCGTCGTCACATATGTTTATTAAAAGTTTATAAATTGATAAATATTAAAAACCATTTATGGTATAAATACCATAAAAATACAGCTTTAAACATCTAAGTTGCAGCTACACATCCAGTTCTCTCCCTGCACCGCTCTTGTTGAACACTGGCAGCCTGCTCCTGTCACTGCAGCTTTTCATGCCACACAAAGGACTTGACTGGCACAGCCTGTGATAAAGTATATATAAAAGGGTGCATGTACTCTCCCAGGTGTAGGATGTCAAACACCAGCTCTGGTTCCCACCTCCCCACAAACTCCTGAGGAATGGGCCCAGTTTGGCTGGGAAACTGCCTCGGTGATAATGGCTGTGATAGGGTGACACTGCAGGAATCCTCGGTGTCACCGACACGAATTACGGCTGTCCCGTGATAACACCAACCATTGTGACACTCACAAAAGCAGCAAGTGCAAAACAACTTGGGTATCTGCAGATAGGTGAGGGGCTCTCTAGGAGACTTTTCTTCACAAGTCTCCTGCTTGGAAGAATTTGATCTTGCTGGGAATGGCTGCAAATGGGTCTGTGACCTCTGCAGAAGGATTTGACTGCAGAGGATATGGGAAGCACCACTGGGATAGAGACCCACTCTTCATGCCCTCCTGCACTGCCAGGTCCTGCAGCTCTGCACAGGCTCATCTGCTCACCATTTGGGATCTGCTTACCTTGGATGAAATATTCTGGCATTTTATGGGGAAAAAGATAAAGAGATAATGTTTGACACTGAAGAAATCAGTATATTCTTCCTGCCTATTCCTCTCCCATGCTGATGTGGAAAGGTCTGTTCTGCTTCCAGGGCAGAATAAGAGACAGAGAAATAGGAAACAGCAGAATTGAACTGGCCACTCCAGGGTGTCATTAAGATTCTGCACAGTCTTGTAACTTGTGCTGAAAGAACTAACACAAAAACAGAGTTGCAGACATTCTGGTGCTGTTATTTTTTTTTGCCACATTGGTTTTAAGCTGGTGTTTAGAGAGCACATGAAGTGTTTATTGACCCCCTAAAACTCAAAAGCTTAGCAGAAAACTCTTGGTGGAGAGCATAAATTGTACAAAATAGTTTAGTCTTCTCTTCAGCCACCTCAAAGGGAGCAGAGTAAAGGCATGACTGTCCAAAGCCAAAAGATGGATCCAAAAGGCTGCTCAACATAACTGCATTGACAGACTCATGTCATTTACATCCAGGGTAATGAACTCCATGCTCTTAAACCTGACGGCCACATACTACTCAAAGGGAAGAAAAAAAATTGGAAGAAATAACCTTCTCTTTCACCAAAAAATGGTATAATTACAAACTTATTCAGAATAGAGTACAAAGAACTCAAATCTAGAACAAAGTGAATTGATACCAAAAAGGGGTCAACTCTGCCATTTTTAGTCAGATCTAGCAGGTCATCCCATCAAAGATGTCAAAAAGTAAAGCATACTAGTTGAGAACAGCAAAGTTAACCAAATTAGCCATTTGTCAATATCACACAATTATATTAAGCTGTAAAACCACATTTCCCCAGAGTTTTTATAGATTATTTTCAACATTAGGTGTAGTTACAAACTATGTTCCAAGAATAAAATAATTGCACAATTCTACCACCTCTCCCTACACAATATGTAACTGTATTTAACTACAAGAATTGGTTGAAATCTTATTTAATAAATAAAAAAATAAGAAAAAGAATGAACTATAACTTTCTCTTCCACTAGGCTGAAATTCTGACAGTTACAGACAACAGAATGAAGAGAACCCTTCCCTACAGAATGATGTGTTACAGTGCATAAGGTAGGGCAGCCTACCCGAAAGAAAAAACCTTTCAATTCTGCTGAAGAGGAGAATTCACCTGTATCTTTAATCCCTTGATTTCACCAGACACTACATATGACATCCATAAAAACCCCTACCCTACTAGGTTTCATGTAGCCAAGTGTTCTGTTTCTCCTCTGAGAGCTGTATAGGTCTTCTATAGAATCCTTCTGCCTAATTCCTTCAGTATTTCTTTATGGACCTCCAGTCCATGGTTCTGTCTAATTTTTTTCTTTTTCATCTGTTGATATTGTCTGCTTCCACAGTTTCCTGTATGGCAGCATATGTCAGAAATTTACTTTGCACACTGCATAGTTAAGAAACCAGAAGATGACTGATTTAAAGCCAAAGAAATTTTGCTATTAATTTAGGGTTTGGTCAATAATGGGTTACATTTGAACTATCTTTTTCATATTTTAGTAAAAATCAATTCCAGCTCTCTTAACCTTCTTCTCATGCTTGAGAGTCCCAGACTCATCAGTGTCTCCTTTGATGGTACAGCCCTAACCCTTTTGCCAATAATTTTGCTATTTGCAGGGGCTGCCTTACAACAATAACACTCACATCTCGTCTTTGCTTTTCTTTTCTAAATACTTAAATCACATTAGCAAAGACTCTGTTATACTGCAGCACTGGTTGTTCTTATTCCAGGGCATAGACAGGCAAGACCTCCATGGTTTTGATCTAAGTCCTGATGCAGAAGGTGCCACAGGAATGGTCCAGGCACAGGTCATCCATCTGGCCCAGGACTTCCGCACAGACAAAAAATATACGACTACTGCATAATTTCTGTCATGAGGAGCTTAAATACGCCTTAAAACAGTTTTACACACTACATCAAGGCTTAATACCTCTCTTCCTTGTGGTGACCCCATCTGTCACAGCCCAGAAGTTCAAGGTTGTCCCTACAGGCTGCAACTCCCTCTGCCCCTTATGAGGCCACACTGAATTTGCCACTGGCTGAGTAGTAACTCTGAATTGCTTCCCCAGGAGAATGCATTAGTTCTTCTTTCCACAAAATGTCTCTAGCACATGGAGAAAAAAAGCTAAAATAAAGTGTTCTGCGACAGAGTTTTCCTTTAAATGTATTTCAACCTTGCCTACTGTGGAGTGGGCAATTCCCCTCAACCCTGAGTAATCCTCATCTGCGATAGGGGACCATATCAAAAGGCCTGTATTCTTCACTATGATTAAAAGACAGATAAGTAGCAGAAGCTCTAGGGAGTCACTGCAAAGGAGGATACCTCTATTTCATAGTAAAACAAAGGAATGCCATAAAAGACACTAAGGAAAAAAATCAGACCCATTAGGATCTACATATACACTCAACAAAACTTTGAAATTCAAGACTTGTCAGACTAGTCAGCTTTCATTTTTATGGACATCTTGGTCATGTCTTTTTCTGAATCTATAATCTTCTTTTGTTTTCCCTGTAAGAAGTCATTCCCAATACTTGTTCCTGTACAGTTGCTACTCCCATGACATATTCCCTGTCAGAGTTTGTCTCTGTACTCATCATCTCAGCTGGGATGTAGATTTTTTGGCACAGAATGTGTGACTTACACAAGAGTCATTAATTCTTGATACATCTGCAAAGCTCTTGATCTTAGTTTTAGTCCTTAAAGCAAACACTTAAAAAAGGAAAAGGAAAGGCAGGTTGCAACATTAATTTATATTTTTTCTGCCAGAAACAAAGAAATCAATTGGCAAAACCCTGTACTACCTCTGCATGAGTGTATTTCCCAGGGCTACAGAAGTTGCAATTACTATGGCTAGAGAGTGTCAAGGCTGTTTAGGGTCTAGGTCAATTTACAATTGAATAATTTCCAAAAAAGACATTAACCTTTCTTAATGTTAGACCATACTAATGTACCTAGGCTCCATTCCTCTGGAAAAGCAGCGGCATGTCATGGACACCTTTTGGATTATTTGTGCAGTTACTTTTTACAAATACATTCTTTGTTGCATTGTAAAAAAGTAAGCCATTGTCCAAAGAAGAATAGATTGACATATGCTGATTTCCCTTGCAGCTTACACATAGTCCTTCAGGTAAATATTTTTCTAATATCTGTTTAAATGGAACTAAAAAGAAACTATTAACCCTTCATATTTGTGAGTGCCAGTAGAAAAATGGCTTCCCACAGGCCAAATCCAATAAAATTGTAATTCTGAGGATCCAGTCCAGTACATTCCAGAAGCCCACAGGCAAGCTCTCAAGCACAAACACACACTACAAGGTGTCACCAGAGCAGCAGTTTGTCCATCTAACACACAGCACAGACAGAGGCAGAACATCCTGTGCCACCACAGAACGCAATTAGAATTGCTTTCATTGTCCCAGAGCATCAGTGACAGGGAAGAATCTCTCATGCATTTACCAGGGAAATCCACACAGCCAAAGCATACCAGAAATTTTACCAAACAGATATACAGAAAAGGCTCGGAGTCTTTCCATTCAGATCCTGTTACTGCGATAAAGAAAAGTTTCAATTTAGCCACCCATGCATGTTTTCCTGAAGCTCTATTTTATCGGGCTTTTGTTTTGCTTTGGTTGGTTTTAATTTATAAGGCCATTTCAAGTGCTCACACAAGTTTTCTTGGTCAGCTTTTCTTCACCTGAAGGCATGATTTTCCCTCTTTTCCTTTGCATGTAATTACAATGTCATAAATACCACTGTGCCTTCTTGGATTAATTTAATGTACAAGACGCATTGTTTCATACTTTACAACATCTATCTCCAAGAAGTGCATATGCAGGAAATTACCTGCAAGTATAAAAAACAGATGGCTTTATTCTTATTTTCTTTAATAACCTTGGCAGACTGTTCATATGTCAGAATTACAGTTATAGACAATGAACCTTTGAACAATAGTCCAGTGCATCCAGATGTGCCTGGTAGCTGGGCCAAGACATTCTAGTTCTTTTCAATATTTAGTTCAGGCTATTATTGACTGGTTGGTGGAAATTTCTGTCAAATATTTTCAGAGTTGAGTCTATATTAAAATGGTTTGTCTAGTGTGACCAGATGATAAACAGGAGAGATGAGAAAACCAGCTCTTAATTTTGCACTCTGCTTCCAGACATGCATGCACATGGATGGGACTCCCCTTGGGCATTCTCTGAGCTGAACAGTCCCAGCTGCCATGTGCGAGTACCTCAACCATCTTAGTGGCCCGTTGCTGGGCTCTCTTCAGTAATTCCATCTCTTTCTTTTGCTGGAGGGGTGCTCTCCAGCACTCCAAGGGTGGTCTCACCTGCGCTAAGTAGAGAGGAAGCATCACCACACTCCTCCTAAGGCAGTTCACCAAAAAACCCACAAAATGCATCGTCATGAAGATATGTGGGATACAACTCTCATGAAGAAAATAAGCAGGTTTTGCTCTTTGTGATAAAAGTCTGCTGCCAACCTAAGGAGCCTCCATCTGATTTCCAGCTGACAGCAGATGCAGAGGCAGACTGTGACAGTTGTAAAGGACAGGTGGATACCAAGGACAATCCACACAGAATCTGCCAGGGGACAAGTGCAGGGGACACTCATTCTACTGCAGCATCCAGGAGGAATTGTCCCCTCCAGCATCCCCAAAGAGAAAAATACAGCTGCACAGTGGGAAAGAACAAGAGTATCTTGGAAGTTGGTAGTCTATTATTCCCTGAAGTGGGGTAGCTTTGGGCAGCTTTTTACAATACGGTGAAATAAATTTTTTTCCTGCTTAAGATGAAATTTGCCCCTAAGCTACCCAGGGGCTGATGTAGCACTGCACTGGCCTGAATCCAGACTATAAATAACTTGCCTTAGTCTGTATCTTAAAACTTTCTTAACCATTACCTTCCAAAAGAAAATAAGCTTAATTCACCTTGAAACATCCACTTTCTATTGTCCTAATCACTCAACAACATTATCACCTAAAAAAACCACAAACATTATTTTGAAAGCAGATACAAAAAAATAAACTTGCATCTTTTGAATATATGAGATTTTTCCCTCTGACTTATTTTAAAACTGTTTTTATTTTCAAATATTGGAAGGCTTTTATTTTCATTTTTCTAGTAATCTTCTAGGGAAGTAGTAAATAAAAACTGTAGGTTTCTTAGTAGACATCTCTTCCATAAATAAACCTTGCTTCCTGCTATTTCTTGTGTTTGATTATCTAGAAATAATTGCTCTCAGACTTCCATGGTCCATTATGGCTCTCTGCTCCCAAGACCTCCCCCTGGTCTGAATTACAAAGGGCAAGAAATTGGCTCTTACACTTGCTGACACGTGGCTGGGGAAATCTGCAGGGAAGACATGTAGTGCTGAAGAGCACATTAATCAAAAGATAACAGCAAAATACAACTGTCCCTCTTTACAAGGACAACTGAACAATTCGCAGTGCTTTTCAAACAGACTGGCTTCTTCTGCTTTTATCAAAGACAACAAACAGACTTCTTCATAAATATAAATGCAAAGGGCCAGGCTCCACCACACAAGTTTAAATCAGGAGAGACTCCGTTCAAGTTGATGCAGCCAAGCTGGTAGATTGGCATGAAAACCAACTAGCAAATCATCTGTAGGCAACAAACAAGAATTTTGACACAGACACATTTTGTTCTCTAGAAATTGGCATGACTTCTCTAGAATCTACAAGTATGATTCAATACCAGATACACACATAGTGCCAAATTACCATCATGGCTTGCGGAACTGTTTAGAAATGTGTCTATAGCAAATCCTACACAAAGAGCTCTACATGAACAACTCTTTTGTCTTTCAACATTCTGGTTCCTGCAAGCATGAAGAAATCTTCATTTCCCTAGCCTTAGGGACTCCAGTCAGTATTACAGCTAAAACTTTTAAGAGCTACAAAGGAGTTTCCACAATGCATTTGAGATTTAACTACATCACTGATTTCAGTCTTTCAATCAGCAAGCCCCATGGATTTTTTTTCATTTCCCTTTGATCCAAGTGTCTTGATCTCAGAAGACATCACTGCTGTTGTTCCAGTGTAAACTATTTCTCATTGAACAAAGTCCAAGCAATGCAAAATACCAGAGGAACACGAATTTTCAGAGAATAAAACTTTTAATGATAATACAAAGTGAAGTACTCCCACAACTGAATAAACCTCTTCAACTTCTGTTTGATGAGTCCAGCTGGCCCTGATCTTTTTTGTAACCTCTGCACAATTTGAGTCTTACAAAGAAAGAAAAGATGGGGAACTGGAGAAGGGGCAAGTTGTTTGTTTGCTATACCCATGCTATAAAAAATTATACAGTCTGTACTCCTTTTTTTTTTTCCCTCATAGAAAGACAACATTATCTGGGAAGACAGTTCCCACAGAAATCAAACTCTGTTTGCATGACCATTTCTCCCTGAATAGTCTGTCAGGAGGGAATAGCAGTGTGGGATCAGCTGGAAACTATCAGAGATTCACCAAAGCAGATCTGCTCTGCCTCTTCTATTACCTTTCTTCAGCACATTTTTTTCCCTTTTAGGGGTCCCACATGTGAGAGACACATTCATTTGTGTGATGCCCTCAGCCTAGACCACTAGCAGTTTTTAGCTACTTTGCTGCACTGTTTCTCTGAAACAGGCCTTTAATGAGCACAAAGATGGATTTACAGACAGTTGACAGAGGGCACAGTCAATGCACTTTATACGTGCATATGAACCAGCAGAAATATTCAAAATGCCTCTCAAAAATTACAAAAGGTCATGAAATCTATGTAATTTCTAACTTTTTAGCATCACTGATGATGATTATTTTTTATGACATACAGGTTTTAAATGGAACTATATTTGATATTTTTTACTGTATATTAGAAATGTTATAAACCTGTATGAACTTTATTCCCAGACTGGTGGACTTTAATGCTATAACCCTGCCAAGAAAAACATTTCACATGCACTGCAGTAAACAAGGACTCTACAAATGTGGAAGAAAGTCATTTTCCAGATGTTACTATTTGTCTTACAATCTGTCTTTGACTTCTGCTTATTTTCTCTTGACCTTCTAGGCTTCTCCCATACACACTTGGCACAGAAAAACAAATGTTAAACCTTTGAAAGCCAGTTTCTATTCAGCTATAAAGTTCCTTGAGACTCAGTGCATATACCTTTGTGGTGTGTCAAAAGAGCTACTCTTACTCTATGACCAGCAAAAAAAGGACCACTGTATCACATTCCTGCCTTGTTTTAAATTATGCCATGCACCTTCACACTTACAGCTTTTCCAAGGTTTGAAAAAGGATTGAACAAATAAGCCAAATAAAATCCCAGCTAAGAAACACATACAAGTTGCCTCACTCAAAATCAGAAAAAAGGAAGATTAGGTATCTGTGTGTACTCATGACAATATATCATTGTTTACAAAGCAGTCTTGAATAATAACATCAGTAATTCAACAACTGAAGTCCATGTAGGTATTTCCATTTCAGACTTTTCAAAGCAAATCTCCCCTTACCCCCTAAATAAACAGGAATCTGTTGGTGGTCATAAAGCTGCCCAGCATTTGAAACACACTGTCACTTACTGATAATACCTGCACAAGCATTCAGCAGAAATCCCTGCTGTGGTAGCCAGACCTGAGGGTCACTGCTGTGATGTGTTTCACTGAACTCAGAACCTTCCTCTCACTCATCATAGATGAAACTAAACATCACAGATGGAAATGTACTGCTGCTGAAACTCTTAAGCTTCTGGAACCACTGAGAAGTCTCCAAATAAATAAAAAGTAGAGTTCAGAGTAGTCTGAAAGCAGCTGTCATAAACAGAGGAAAGAAATTAAGTACAAGCAAGTTATGAAAATCACTTTTTTTTCTACACCATAATTTCACATTTTCCTGAGCTCTGTTTTCACCAGCTCCAGAGGAACACGGGGGACATGCTGCTATTTAAGCTCTGCATGCAGATGATGGGTTTAACCACATACTTTTAGCACTTTTTCTTCTGTTATCACAGCACTTTCTTTTCTCCCCAAGGCCAACTAAAAATGTTTAATAGCATGGGAAAAGAGTTGAAATATAAAGCAGGAAACATCTGAAGCCCCATACTTCCATGTACAACAGTACTGAGAGGACAATGCTGCAGTCCATAACAGTGGACCACTGGGTAATTGATCCAGAGTCATGCTTGAGATGGTTGGGAGAAAATATTCCACCAAATTCTTGTTGTTAGTTGACCTAGGTCCTCCAGAGAAGATTTGCCACACACAAGTTGAGACATAGTCCTAGCCCTTCTGTTGAAACCAATTCTAGGAAAAAAAAGGAACTTTAAAGGGAGTAAAAAAAAATTCCAGAGACTGAAATCAGCCCAAGCAAAAAGCAGGACACAGCTGTACTAAATGAACAGCCTAATTCAGCAGAAGTACTCTGAACAGAACTGCAACCATGGGGTCAGTCCCAGAACAAAGCAACAGACACTGAGATACACATGTGTTGCATCCAAGAAGAACAAACCACCACCAGAAGGAAAAACATCTTGGTTAAAACCACTACAGTGAGTCAGCTGGGGCTGGGAATGATCCCAGGGAAAATTTAAGGTGGGTATCTGAGGCTGTGCATAACACAATACACAAGGGTGTTTGATGCACAGCACAGAATCCAGAGTGCTCCTCCACTATGGTGGAAATTTTGTTCCTGCATAAATGTGTACATTTTTTACCTCAGTGCCATGGGCATGCCTGTGATAACTACTTCTCTTCAGAAGTTATGAGAAAGATCACAGGCATTTCAACCTCAGATGACCTGGCATAAAAAATTAAATTTCACATTCCCTAGGAAGATATTGGAAAGGAGATGAATATTACTAATCCAGGTAGGATGAAAAACAGAGATACGGCCAAAATTAAGACAAATAGTTTAGTTTCAACTCTGCTGAATACACGAATCAACATTAAGTCTTTGGATTTGAGTTTTTCATTCACTGAAGATCTTACACCATTGGTGGTTCACTCCAGAAGCAATCTGTTAGGGCAAGAAAGTATTCTAAAATACTGCAACAATTTAATCACACCAGTCCTGTTCAGTCTGACAACCTGAATAGTCACTATATATCTTGTCAATCATCATTATTATTGTATTATAATATCTTAAATACAAATACTTAAAATGGAAGAATTTGATATATATCACAAAACCAAGTAACCATTAGAGTTGATATTGAAAATACCTTTGAATTAAGTGCACTTTTTTATCAATATCTTTAGATATACATTGATGTAAAAATAGGTCTAATCTAAATAATCAACCAGAAAAATCACCTGGAAATATCCAAGGTAATAGTGGCTCCTTGAGACATAGCTAAAAAAGTCACCATTAATTTTACACATGCACACACATACTTTTATTCCACTTTAATTCTTTAAAATTCTGTCTTCTGTGATCTTATTATGAAGCAATAAACAACACATGTACATTTTGCAATAATACAGAGTTGTAATCAGATCAGAGACAAATGCTACCAGAGAGGAAAACGCATAGTTATCATATGACTTCCAGAAACTACAAACAAACAAAATCAAAACAAATTCACTGATAAAACAAAAAGGAAGCTGGACAATTTGTATATTTTTTTGCTGCAGTAGCCTGGGAAAATATTCTGGATGTGTGCACATGAGTTACTTGAATGTCTGTGTCACATGGACAGAAGCATTAGCAAAATCCTCCTTGGTTACTTTTCCTGTTGAACTCTCTCTGCTTGCACAGCATCTCCACAAGCAGAGAAATAGAGGAAAGTCATGTGTAGAGTGAGGGCCCAATAAATGCTTTCTTTAGCATCTTGGAAAAGCAATTTAGAAAACTTCAAGAATTGTTTTGTAGAAATTGAGTTTAGAAATATTTTTATGAACACAGATTAAGAAATTCAGAAAGGCACCTTCACTTCAGTTTCACCTCAGCAACTGCTTGTCAGTGGGATTTGACTGTAAATTCTCTTAAGAACTTGTTCCAGAATTTCAGCCTTGGATAACCAATAACAACATATTAAAACACAATATCAGAAACACCTATTTAATCATAGACACCAGCCTAGTCATCAGTACCTCATTCTCACCAAGCCTTTGTAAGTATTTGGTACATACAGAAATTATCTTTGACGTAAAAGTCCTGAAAATATAGTTGCTTAATTTCAAGAACAAATTTAGGTGGTTACCAGAACATTTTAAAACTAGTTAAAAGGGAAAGCCCAGCTGTCTGTGTCAGACATCTAAAACCTATATAACTACACTTGTATAATTATGCTCTAGCATTGATTCAGTAGTTGGAGTAGCTGCTGCTATCCTTTCTGCATTGCATTTTTCTTACAGCTAAGCTTCAAAACCACACATTTTGCAACATTTGAGGTTTGCTTAATAAAAATTGTCCTATCTCACCACTAGTCTCGGTAACAAAGTCAGTTTTAGGTACTTTGTTCTACTTTTGCTCCCATTGAAAAGCTCCATAACTGCATTGGAAGATTGCTTTTGCATAATATTTTGCATAAATTCAGTTTTAAAAAGCTAGCAGTTAAAAATATCCAAGTGGCTTGTAACCAAAACCAAATGAATTTGCACAGCAGATAAGAACAAACAAACATCAGAAGGAAAGTGTGAAGTCCTTGTTGTTTTTGTCTTATAAACAGGCTGATGTTTTTCTCTGTCAAGTTCACTGCTGCTTTGTGGAGCACAGTTCAGAGCATTTTGGTCATACAGTGGCAAACATCACAATTCACACATCAACTTCTGCCAAAAGGCAGGAAGGAGGAGGGGAAGGCAGGGAGACAGAAATCCGCTCATTAAAGAAGAAAAAAAATCAAAACAGCAAGGGAGAATTTTGTTTTCAGAGTCATGGAAAAACACTGAGATCCCAAGCAGTTCAGTAAAGTCATTTGCTTTAAAGGCAGCAATTTATTTTAAAAGAGACTACAAGAAACAAGTGAAAACAGCACGAATGATGCTGTGACCTGAGTAAGTGGAACAAATGTTCTGCAATTGCCTCTCAAACAGACCTCTCTGCAGATGAATATGAGGGACTTTTTCTTGCTGTTCCAGCTAATTTCCCACTTTGCTCCAACAAAATCATGGTCAAAAAGCATGGTTATGGTCCTCAAAAGGAGTTAGAAAAATAACTGTAGTGTTGTGTGTCTAATGTTTTTAATGCAATTCCACATGAGCAGGGAATGCTCCTGCTTGAAATCCAAGTCCTACTCAAACTTTGTTCTGCAAAGCCTTTGCTTTTGAGTGCTGCCTAAAAATCAAAGTGAAGCAGAGGCTGAACACAGATCTAGGACAGTTGGATAATTGTGTACTTGGAGAGGAAGCAGCTTCAGCCTCTTTTGGGAACAACAAAGGAATCTCAGCTTGGTGTTAATGTAGCCATTTGTATTTAGAAGACAGAACAAACTAAGAACATGGCACACATTTAAGGGGCTCAAAATACCAGAGGTTGCTGTCAAAGTGGAGCTGCAAAGAGAAATCCTCACTGAACAGGCACATTTCCGGCTGGGCTCTACACAACCTCATGGCCAGTGTGCCTCAAACACCATTGTGCAGTCCTGTTCTTAACCCACTTGGGAACTGACTCTGAGCATGTCAGAGTCCCAGCCTGCACACCAGGCAGTGTGCAGGAAGAAATGCTAGATGTGCTGGCATAAGGATATGGCCACAACTTGCACACATACCCAAATTTTTGCATTCCCCATCACATAGAAAAGGCACAAAATCATATCATCATTGCTTGGTGCTGTGCTGTTAGCCTCTCAGTCCTTTTGCTGATCAGGGAGAGACAAAATGATTTAGTTCCATGATTCCAGGAAGAGTAGAGGAATGGTTAAAAAAAACAGTTTGCTGATTTGGATTTCTCAGGATTGCTCAGTACTTCGGATGCTGCAAGCAGCACATGGCTTTTTTGAAGCTGTGTGTTAAGTCAGATATG
>NW_005054304.1:2662864-2733651 GCF_000277835.1 Geospiza fortis | reverse complement strand
GGAAGGGATAAATATATGAAATTAAATGTTTTCCAGGAAAACCATGGCAGTGGATAGGACTAGAAAGTTTAGAGGGCAATAAGTAGCCATGAAGCTTCTGCTGTGCTGGTGGAATCCAAAAGGACAAATGTAATCAATAGGTACCTATAGAAGGGAATCCAGAACATCAACAGGGAGCAATTAAGGCCCAATATTTGGCAGAGGTTTCATGCCAACACCATACCATGTTCAGATCTCATATCTAGGCTCTAAGGAGGTTCCAAATAACACAAATACAACTTTGAACAGGAAAATAGGAGGAACTGCTAACCTAGTCTTATCAAAGCTAATTAAAGGAGCAACTTAGTCCATCCTGGGAGTATTGGCCAGGAAGTAGAAATATGCTAGAAAGTATTTCAACATCAAAGCTCTAAGGAGATACTATGAATAGGACTCAAAAAGGGCAAATTCAAGGCAAAAAACCCATGCTTTGCTTGGCTGGTTGTTTCTTAAAAAGTTGGGACCAGCTTTCCTTAGAATAACGTGGGGTTTTTTAAATCAAATGTAATAGTTTTCTGAAAGACACATTCCATTTCAACATGGAATTAGTTTCTATTAACCTGGTTCACTCATAAATGTGAAAAGTAACAGAACAAACTCCTTATAAACATAAGACAGGAGTTTAATGTCCTGGATACCGGGAAATTTTCCCTTCTGAAAAATGATCACTATCTTTCAGCAGATGTGGCCAGACCTCAGCATTGGCAGCTGGACTCCATTTCTGTATCAGACAAGGAAAACAGTAAACAGAAAATCTCTTCCCTTTCCACATTGATTTCAAGAGAATGTCAAGTAATGGGCTTCACTGAATATTTTCAGAAAGTAGCTGCAATACTGTTGTCCAGTATTTAACTGTGTTTAAATAAAGTTTGAAAAAAAAGGTCTTAAAAGATGCATCTGAAAATTCTCAGAGCAGCTCTGACTGTGCTCTTCTGCATAACCCAGTAGACCCAGAACTGACTATATGCTACTCCTGGGCTGTTGTTAAATTGCCAAGAGTGGTTCTTGCCAAAAATTCACCCTTATTTCAAAACCTAGGGGAATTTAAAGGACAGGATTAGATTTAGATGCACACAACACCCAAACTGAGTTGGGAACGGCATGGAACCAGAAAAGCTGACTGGTACTCAGAGAACCGTGTTACAGGACAGCCTGTTCCACTCTGCAGGGCACCTCTGGCAACACAAAATGCTTCTACCAACTCTTCCCTTTCCCACCAAAGAGAATTTATTTTAAAACAAAAGCTAGTTTAAGTGGAATGTTTCAAGGTATCATGCCCATAAATCCATTATTTACACAGCTTAAGATGGGAATGACACCACAAATACAAGTCAGGGCCTTTTCTACCTTGCTCTGTATTGTGTGGTAGGAAAAAATTTCGCTCTGGAGGGAAGGGGGAAGGGAAGAGTCCTCGTATCAAAACATGCTCATAAATCAGAGGCTCAGATGGTTTTACTATTTAAAAAAACAGTCAAAGATTAAACAAGTGATAATAGCCACTAAGCACAACAGTTTGGGATTTGCTGCAGTGTCACTTAAGAAAATTATCTTTTCCAGGCTTGACTTACCAAACATGCAAAGCAAAAGAGAACAGGATGAAGTTAACTGTTCTTTCACAGTTATAAAACTTAAAGGAAGGTTAAGGAAAGGGTTGACACAGAGAAAAGAGACCCCATAGGCAGAAAGAGACCCAAGGAGAATGGCTGGCAGGTACAGGGCCTGGGCTGAGCAGCTGCTCATGTGCCAGCCAGCCAAGACAAGAGCAGGAGCCTGGCCAGGGCTGCAGGCCACCACGATGGCAAGGGACAGGGATTCTGAAGTGGCAGACCTGAGGCTAAAGTCAGATCAGCTTGCTCAAAGTTGTGTGGAAGGCTACCTCTGTAAGAGTAAATGGTTTTCAGTCTTCTGGAAGCAATGGAACTTTTTGATCTTTGAGATCAAATCAGACCACATTAGTGAAGGGTCACTGAAGCAACTCATTAGAGCCACTGGCTGCACTTCTCTTGAGCAACAATCAAAGCTCCTGTTTTGCAAGCTGGTGCTGACCATTTCAAAGGAACAGAGTGACAAAGTAGACTTTAGAAAGAGGGACAATATATTTTTATAAATTTTGAAATCCAAATTTCTTACGGACGGATTATTTTGCTTGTCTGGCTAATTTTCAGTAGGAACTTCCAGGGTTTCTCTGCATTTTTCTGTCAACTATGTTTTCTCACAAAACATTCTTCCCTTTTTTCTCTTCCAAGAAGTTTTTATTACAATAAGGGTGTGGAAAAATAATAGTTGAACATAATTTCTCTTAAAGAGCCCTTAAGTCTCTACCTGCAGAACTATTTGCAGCAGTTTCTCTCTTATTCCAAATTTAAGATTAAATATTTTGGTGACTTACAAATGAATACAGCACGTACCAGTTAAAGTTGATTTTCCTACTGGGCACTTGGCCAACCTCTAGGAAAGAAGTCATGGGTTCCCACTAAAGCACAGAGCATGTCCTGAGATTAGAGGTATCCATCATGAGCTCATATGGATTTCATGTTCCAGTTCTCAGAAAAGCATTTTGCTTTTCTTTCTCATTGTACTTATTTGCAAATAAGACCATGAGATTTTGTTCTGATGTAGTGAATGAGTAGACAATCTTGACTTTAAAAGAAACATGGTGCTTTAACAAACCCTCCTCCCCATATTTAAGTTCCTTTCTGAAGTAGAGGAAAACAGAAAGAGAAAAAGACAAGAGAATGAAGAACTAAAGAAGAGTACCATGTACTGATGTTCATATTATAAATAAGAGTAATCTGAATAAATAATGCCATCATTTAACATTAGCTTCTGCTTTTCCAAGCCAACTTTACTTCAGTTTTTTTTCTTCCAAAATGGATTCAAATAATTGGCTGTAAAAAAATACACAAGTCTGATCAGGTTTGCTATGAATAATTTAATTTTTATCTTCAAAGGAAACACCAATTCATTTGAGCTACCTGGTATTGTTTCCTGTGTAGGTTATACTTGGGAAGCAATTTTGTTCTGCAAATCAGAATGAAATATGCTCCTTAAGTGATAATTGTTTCCTGCAATGTTTGGGCTGGTAGCCAAACTTCAGTGTATTTGAGCCAGTTTCCTATGCTAAATGATGCATTAGTCTTCAGGAAAACTAATGTTTACTGATGCTCCCACTAGTCACTGCAAAAAAAATGAAAAAAGTATTTTTCTTATTACAATTTGAAAATAATAAAAAGGTGTGCAGACATTTAGAACGGTCTTCAGTATCACACAAACACCCTGTGCAATTTTTGTCTGGACTCTTCACCTCCCCAGCCTTGTCTGTTCTGGCATAAAATCACATTTCTGGCCTTATTAGCTGTCAAAGCATTCACATGACCTGTCTCAGCAGACTACCTGAAGATCAAAAAAACACAAATGGTCATGTAAAAAGAAAGATATTACTACTTCCACTGACCAAATGAGGTAAAAATTGTTTGAAGGGCAGATTCAAAGAGACGATATGGGTACCTAAGAGGTGGTTTAAGCAGAATGTAGACAGTTAAACTGAGGGCAAACTACAGCAGGCTTTGTCACACAAAAGATCTAAGCACTGGTATGCACCTATGGATTCCTAGTAATCCTAATTAGGTACACATCCAGAGTCGTGAACAGCTTCCATATTTGAGAAGCACTCTCAGTTCTCAAGAAGTGTAAAATTCAGGATCTCTACCCAATGACAAAAACAACAGTCTAGCAGAAATGTTCAGAGTACAGCAGTCAGCAATATAAAAAAAGAGCATTCTGGGGAAACCTGAAGGAAAACAATATTCCTGAATGATAATTAAAAGTAGGGATCAGTAAGGACAACAACAAAATGGAAGTCATCATTGTGAAAGCTCTCTTGTTGAATCAAAAAGTAAACTTTAACAGTAAGGCTCAACCATATAGTTCAGCTTGTGAGCTCTGTTACCATTCTGCTTAAATTAGCACAGATCAAGAGTAAAACATACGATATTATAATGGACATATGCAAGTTCAACAGCGACATAATGGTGTATGAACTGTAACAGTAATGTTGAATCAAATAAGGAGCCATACTGAAAACAACCTTCTGAATCCCTGTTGTCTGCATGTTGTTCATTGTACCAGTAAAGTGGAGGTAAATCACAGCCAAATCCTGGCCTATATGCAGGCAAATTAGAAAATAATTAGGGCATAAAAATATATTTGCTTTGTTCAAAAACTCTGGAATATCAGCCATTCCACATTCATTACTTAACTAAAATTACCAGATAATACAGTGATATGCTATTCAGAACGCACAAGTGTCACACTGCAACTATGAGTCTTTTTTTAAAAAATGAGGTATCGTTATTAGTAAGCCAGTGATGAATGATATCAGAGGAAAATTTCTCTCCTCTAAGAATAGGTAGGAGTAAGTGGGTAGAGCTCTTGGTACATTTTCAGGTACTTGGACACATGCCCATAGCAGGGCTGACACATGTCCTGGGCTTACATTGATAAGCAGCTGCTCATCTAACATTTGCCACAGTGCATCTGCTAAATATAGAGTGGGACAAAGGGATACTTCAAAGAGAAAGATAAGAGGGTAAAGCTGCTCTCTCTCAAAATGCACTTTGATATATGAATTTTCCACAACTAACTGGGCCCAATTCACCACCCACCTTCAATCCATCCACCTGCAGAAAATTATCTGCATTTGGAAATGACTTTGTATTCACTTTATTCCTTATCCTTTCCTCCATCCATCTGCTTTCCTGTTCTTGATATCTACCAAAATCCTCTCTCCATGGCTGCTCCTAGTTCTCCTCTACTACAAGAGGTAAATTTCAGCTTGTTGTGGGGCACAGGGAGGGGAAGGAGGGGCCAGGGTGTGATGATGGTATAAGGCAAATCCCACATTGCAAGGCTTTCTATTCCTAGCACAGAGGGAGACCTGTGGGCAGTTTTCCATCACAGACATTGGTAAGGCCTGTGGCTACATACACTGGAGGCATCAAGTAAAGTGACCCCACTGCTCAGTTCTTCAATTTTTGTGGGTCACACCAGACAGAACTCCTAACTCCTGTACCTTAAATCCATCCCATTTCTAACTAGCCCTAAACCAAGCTTTTTTCAGGTTTCAACTCTCTCACAGCTGACCTGTCCTGGCACCAGCCATTGATTTGGTCTGCCACCCATTTTGAAAATTAAAATATCTCCCTCCTTCCAACCCACACACTGAAACCCTCAGCCAGGTTCCCAAAACAGCCTGGAGAATCACCCAGGATTGGTCAACAAAACCATCAGAAACTATTTATTTCTTTCAAGTGCATTTCTTGATGAGCAGCCCTAGCCAGACAGATGGATCAAAAACTGCTCTGAAGATGAGTCTTCATTAAAAAAGGGCAAAATTCCATATTTAGCCCTACTTTCTCTTACTTCTTACATGAAGTCTAGTATCCTCCTACAATGTGGTCAAGCAGTCACATGAAAAACCTGTTCATAACCCCATTCACCTCATATTTATCCCCAACCAGGCTGGATATCAAACTTGACCAGCTATTTGTGCCATCCTCTTTCCTTTCACAAGCCATGAGTGAATCACTCTCTCACAACCTGAAACTCAAAAATAATCCCACACAGTCTTCTGGCATATTGAATTCTTAAGGGAAAGAAGGTTGAAATAATCTCCAACCATTTTTAGGTGAAACCAAAGTCAGAATTTCAGCTAGGTTTTAGATTCTCACCCAGATTTGACAAGACCAGGAAATGTTCATTCACCCTTAACTTCCCTGTCACTCTGCTGGTGCAAGAGGATTTCCTGGGAGCTGCTAAACTGGATTTAGGGGGGTTTGCAAAGTTCCTCTGATTGTTTCTTGCTTATAGAGTTGTGGTGATGTTAGTTATTATGCTTAGGATTCAGGCTAGTATGGGCTGCAGGGATTGATTAGATTTTGGCAAAGGATTGAGTGGAGGAGCTGTGCCATAAAAACAAGATTTCTTACTATTTCCTACCCAGTAGCAGTTGCTGATTGCATGCCTGAAACCAGGCTGCACATTGTTCAGGCTTAGACTGAGTATTGATGTCAGATCATAGGGACTGGGGGGCAAAATCTAAAAGGTGTGTCTGGGTAGGTGTAAAGCAGCACCTCCACAGGTTCTGCAGCCATTTCAGGGCCATTTCCCCTCAGGGAGGCCTGCTTTAAAATTAAGGTTGAGTTCAACTGTCAGGGACCAAATGTCTGGTGTTGAGGTCAACCCCAGGGAACAATGCCTGGTCCCCCATCCCAGCAGACCCACATTTCTGCAGTCAGGAATGTCCTGCCCTTGCCAAGGTACATCCAAAGCCAGAAGCCAGCATAATATATCATACTTTATATGTATCTAAACACAGGTTTGAATGACAATTCTTATCCCACCCCTAGCTCTTGCCTCATCAATCTTGGTGTCTCTGTACCTAAGGTTTGCAGCATCAAGACCCCATATACTGGCAGCCCTTCTGCAGAGCAAAAAAGCTGCTGTTCACTTCAAAATGCACACCCAAAGTGCCAGAGGGCACATCATAATTCTTTTATGCTTTTATCCCTAACACCTACAAAAAACTCCACAATTTTTCTTGTCCTAAATGATGTCAATAAGAGACATCATGGGTAGGACAATATACAAAAGGAATGGTCTCAAGCAAAAAGCTTGAAAACAAAGAATGCTTTCACATCTTTAACTACAACTTGCAGGAGGAGATCAGACTTGTTCAATCATTCACATGGTAGCACTCCACTAAAGCTTCAATCCAGTGTGCCAAGAAAAAAGTGACAAATTGGAGTATATGTAAACATCCCACATAAATAAGCCAATTACAAAAAGAAGCATTCTTCAGCAGAAGGAGCTGTTCCTTTAACTCATATTTGTTCTGATGTTTCCCAGCTGTGGGTGGAAAGTATTCTCACTTGACTATGAAGTCAGAGCAAAATTAATCCTGAAAACACTGTGCAGCAGTCACCAATTCTTAACATTAGATAATTTCATGAAAATACCAAGGTTAAAATTTTTTTCTCTTGAGTTTTTGAATGTTATCCTACAAATAATGCATGAAAGCAAAACATACTTTTTTGCTGGTTACCTCAATTGGTGTTTTCAGCAAACTACAACAAATCAGCTATGCCGGTTCCAGGTTTACCTGGAGGTGTTTCTTTGAACTTTTTTTTTCTTATGTCTGTCAGTCAGCAGAAAAAGCATCCCATACCAGAAGCAGAGCTATAATTAGCCTTGTGCCCTGCAAATCTTCAGTTTGAGAATACACTTATTAGATAATGCAGTTGTGAAACAAATTGGGAAGTGAGGAATGAGATTTTTACAAATTTTCTGTCTACACTCTTTAAATCTGGCACCACACACAGTATTAAATCTTATAATACCCAAAAGAAAGTAGTAAAGAACAAATCTGAGAAAGTTTTGAAAGCATCTACTGATTTTAGACTCAAAGAAAGTCATATTTGTCTGATTTTTCAGACGGGATAAATGCATCCTCCAGCAGAAGCTGACTCAGTGAGACAAAACTTGCTCAGGATTTATGTCTCAGGAAATAACATTTGCATTTGAGAATGTTTATTAAGGTCATCTTAGTCATATATCAAGTTGCAATAAAAACTCTTCCTGCAGTAGTGTTAGCTAGCAGACAATGCTTTCTTCCTGCATTTCATTTTACTTTATCTAGATGGGAGAAAATTCATGAAATTAAGATCATGATGAATAATAAGTAATTTACAATGTGCTGTGGGGTAGATTCTTTTGCACAAACACACAACTATCAGATACTCCTGCTTAATATTCTTACGTGAGAGTTAACCTGAATTATCTCTGCAGATCTATTTCCAAGAGTCGTTACTTCAAAAAAATAAAAATAAATCTCATTAGTATTGGCTCATATAAAAACAGGCTTGGTGAAAACATTCCAGCTAGTTGGGAAGCCAAAATTTCATTACAGGGAGAAGGGATGATCACACACACATTCAAGGACAAATCTCATGAAACTGATGTTTGACAGGAAATTGTACAGGAAGCTAATTTAGAGAGATCAAAATGAGGCTGGTATGTTCCCAGGACCCAGGGCAAGCCAGAAATCTTGCAGCTGAATTTTATATATATGGTAATTTGATCAGAGTGGATATAGCAGAGAGGGGAAGAAACCATAGATTGAAAATATAGAAAGAAGAAAAATCAGCATGGGAACAAGAATCTCCACAAGTAAATCAGATCACAAAGTCCCTAAACAAAAAAAATTATACATGTATGTGTATATATATGTGTGTGCGTATATATATAGCCTACTTGAACTACTTGTTTGTAGTGGGAAGAGAAATAGCATCATTTGGGAGAAATCACCAGATTATTTAAATAGTACGATCTGAAGTTGTTTTGTCTTATCTTGCAGTCATTGTATGAAATGCACCCCTGCCTTAACACAGCAAACTGAAAAATGGACCATGAGGGCTAAAGACAGGGAGAAAACAGCAGATTTGAAAGTAATTATGCGCTTTAAAGCTTAATTCATTTCATATGTCCAGCCTCAGATTATTATAGACTGTTTCTATGTTTTTTAATATTTATTAGAAACAGGTAATGCAACCATCTTTTCTATGTTCTCAGTATTTCCAGAACAAGGATAGGAAGGAGTTTCAAAAGTCTGAGGAAATGTATGTGGGCTGCAGCCTGTGGATCCCACAGCCTCTACACAGATCTTTCCAGCCAGCTGGTGATTTGTGGTAGCATGAACTTTGATCACGAGTCAAAATAGTTTAATAATGTGAAGTACAGCATGTCCAAGTAAGAGCAGAGAGCAAAGCATTAACTTGAGCTAACACTGACTTTCTTGGGGAAAATTCACAACTTACAATGTCCTTCCAAATGAATAAAAGCATAAAATCTGGCGTTTCATTTTCTAGTTTGTTTTAAATCCCACACCATCTTACTTTTGATCTTTTAACCAGCCAAAAATTACAGAGGCTAAATCACAATCTGTTTGAAGGACTTTTCTTCTCTTGTCATAAAAACAGGCAACTCAGCTAATGCCACAACATGAACTGGAAATAATGTGAACTTACACTCATTCGTTCTTTCAAGAGGCACAAAATCCAAGATTGTTTCTATGCTCTGCCCACTTGTATTGAGAGACACGTCTTGGGTTCCTTTGGGGAGAATCCCAGAAGCCAAACAGGAAAGAGGAGGAGCAATGAATGGGAAAACACAAGAAAAGCTGGACATTTCCCACACAGCTATAGGATTTCCCTGGGGCTTTACACAATCTAGGCCAAATTCTCACTCAGTCACATTTGTAATACCTGACTGATTTCTGGCAGTTGTGAATGCAGGGGAGCGAAATTTCGCACCCTGTTTTTATCACTGGGAAAATAAGAGAAAGGCACTTTAATAAAGCAACCTAAAAACCATATTCTTATAAAAAAAAGCAACCACAAGTGGCAACGCACAAAACCAAAATGAACAGTAGGTTATATAATTTGAACTGTAAGCTTCAGACATTTAACACTTTCTTGATATAAAATCATGAATAATCCATTAAAACAAACAAAAAACCCCAAAACAAAACCCCCAAAACAAAACAAAAAAAACAAACAAAAAAAAAACCAAAAAAACCCACCAAACTAACCAAAACCATCAAACTACTGGGATCTGAACTTAAGGCAAAACAAGTCAGATTCCTGAAGGACAAAATAGAAGTAGACAGTACAGCTTTAAAAAAATTAAACCCACAAGTTCATGAGTCTATAATGAATATTATTCAAGTTCTAGGCTCACACACAGGGTATGAAATTATCCAGCCCTGACCATGCAAGACAGTTCCATCATTGTGGCTGAAGGGGGTTATATATCTCAGCAGGGTGTACAAATGTCATTTTCTTGCACCCTTCTGGATGATTCCCCCATTGCTGCATCCCTGTAAGATATGCAATACTTCTCATTCTTGGTGATGAGACCATATAACTTGAATAATATTAAATAATATAGGACAAATTTACTTGGATGAAAACATAAAGTCAGTTCTGCACATATTTTGTTTTTCCTTTTCCTAGGTTTCTGCTGTAAGTAAAACAGAAAGAAAAACTCCTTGGTTTTCTTGATGTAAAAATGAACCACCAACCCTCCACATTGAGCAGCAGTCTACAGTTCTGCCAGGACCTGCCAGCACTACAAGATGAACTGTAGGTGACAATTCATGGAAGTGCTCCTTAATTTAGAATCTTTGGAAAGGCTTAAGTGGCCTGCATACATATGGAGCAGCTTCCAGGAAATCAGAGATGGCTGAAGGAAGGGAGAAAGACCACGTCAGAGTCCCCATGGGGGATTTTAATGCATTTAAGGTTCAGCAGCATTCACTTTGTTCTTTGTTTAATTCTGAGTCCTATTCCCCACCCATTAAAGCTAATACTTTTTAAAGCTTTGTGATCACATTCCCTCTGAATTCAACTTAACTTGGGAAAAGACATGGACCACAAGATAAATGGGGCAGTAGCCTAAAAAGTTCATATAACATGGATGTGAGCTACATCATGTGTGCCTCCCCTTTGCCATCCTTCCAAGATAATCCATGAGCCTTCTCGTACCTTGCGGCAATGCAAAAGCACAACTCTGATGGACCAAAGATGGCCCTTCCACTTTGGCCACTGCTTCTACTCATTCCCTAACATGGAAAATTGGGTGTTTCTCTTAGTGCCAGCCTGCATGTATAGTTTTGCTGCCAGATGAATTCCATGCCAATTTCACGCCAGTTCATTCCATGAATTCCATGAAGAAGTGACCCAATTAAAAAACCCCAAATCTGTCCACAGGGACCAAGGCCTGGTTTCTTTTTCAGTGTCTTTAGTTATATGAACAGTTCAGATCTTCCTACCTGCCCAGAACACCACCAATTTTTACTCTCTTTCCCCTAAAGAAACCCAACTCCAAAGCTCAGTTGGGAACCCTGATATGATTTTTTTGTTTAGATATATCTGTGGAGAATCAAGGCAGAACATAGGTTCTCCTCTTTCCCATGCTTTTGGTCATGTTCTGTACCATCTACACACAAGGGCAGGAACACACTTCTCAAAGCAGTCTTGTGACCTGTGTATTTACCCACCAGCCAAATCCCTTTTCTACATGAGCAGCACCTACAGTAGGACTCCCTGAGGGCTAAGCACAGCACACAGTTGAACCAAAAACTCCTATGGGAGCATCTCCAATGGAAAATTCACCCTTCCAGTACCTGACCTTCTGCATAACCACAGACTGGTCACCCTGCCTACACAGCACCTCTTTTACAATGGCATTGCACTTGAAATACAACCATATCCCACATTTTTGTTATGAGCAACATAAAACACAATGTCCCGACTTTACTTTTGATCCAGAGTTCCTAATGACTTATCAGTGTTCTTATTTCAACAAAAGTTTGAACCCAGCTCTTCAGAGAACATTGCGTGTATTTAACACAGTACAAGAGCAAGTGACAGTTGGCAAACACTGCTGAGAGGCTGTGATTTAATTTACACCGGTGTTCTTTTTCTTCATTAATTTCACAAAAAGTTGCATGGAAGAGGAAAATGCATCTGGACCTAGTTATTAAGTAAGAAAAGAAATAAAGTCTTTTCACTTCAGTGCCTTGCTTACAGTGTAAGAGCCTCCCAAACTGCAAAGCCTGGACACAATGCTGGATACTGCTTGCCATGAAAACACTGAGAATAAATCAGCTAAGTCTCATGAATCATTGATTTGCAAAAGCCTTTGCCAGGTATCCAGAAGAAAAGGAGATGATTCTTTCCATTCCATTCTTAGAAATAGCCCAGTAGGTATGAAGATGTTTGTGCTGGGAAAATAATAATATGAAGGAAAAAAAAAAGGAGTAGCAATGTTTGGAAACTAACAGTAATCAGCCCAGTCAAATGCATGAAGTTTTTTTCTTGAAAAAATGTTGTTTCAAGACTAACATATATTGTCAAGGAACTAACTGCTCATTCACCCTGTTCTACTTTTCCCAAAAGAGAAATTAGTTACTGTTCCTAAATGGATACTCAATTTCCTTTTAAAGAATAAGGAATAGAGAAGAGAAAAAAAGTAGGAGTGGAGAACCAGGACATCAGTTACAGAACATCACTGAACCACAGGATTTTTGTTTTATAGACTGAGACATTTCTCAATAACTACTTTATAGGATTGCCTAACAGGAATTTTATATAAAATCAGTTCAAAGTTACTGTAATACAGGAGGATTTCTCATCTGAAAGCTGGGAAACATATTTCATGCTTTGTCATCAAAAGTGCAGACCCAGAGTTACCATGAGTAACAGGAAGTTTAAAAAAACCAAACTTTGACTGAGCACTCAAACTTTTAACCAGGATGAATGGAGATTAGTAGTTGACAAGAAGTCTGGCATCAGTCCTTTATGAGTTGAGAATTCAGTGAACACTTTCTGAACTGGAAGCAGTTATGAATGGAATTGTCCTTCATTCAGGCAGCATGAATATAAAGAGGCAGAAGAAGTGGCAACATAGCTGATAACAGAAAAGTAAAGGCATTTTATTCACAGAATAAATACCAGTTAGAAAACCTCAAATATTTCAGAGATGCATTATTTCAAGAATTTAAGGGATAACCAATTTTTACAAGAATATTGTTAAAAGCTGTTCTCTGTAGCCTTGGTAGAGCAATTAACTTTCTAATATGAAGTTTTATAAAAGTTATTCCTCTTTAATTTCCTTCATGTTCTCCTGCTCCATCTTTTACAACAAAGGTGTTCATTGGCATCCAATTGCACTACAAGCAAACACCTAGGACCCATCTTTACATGTCCTTCAAGAATGTCTCTATATCCCTTCTCTATTTTATCACCCTTCTCACTACCTAAAGCTGCTGTTTCAAGCTGTCCTTCAGCATGTGCCATATCTTACTCCCGCCTCTGGATCACCACTGAATTCAGCCTTCAGAAAGATAAAGAAGTGAGATGCTTACATCCCTCCAGAATTCAGATACCTGAAATGAGTTTTGACCCAAGTCCACATTGTAACAGAAGAATTTCATAAACAGGAAAACTACTTCATACAAGCTCTCCTTGAAAATTACAGCCAAAAGCATATATTGTACATGTTTCAAAATAATATATTGTTCAGTCTGAACTGTCCCCTTCAAGAAAGAAGCAAAAGATTAAGTCAAAGAAACAAGAGGGGAAAAAAATTTGAGACAAAGATCGTGAGAGAGGTTACTCTTATACTACTTTTGATCTGTCTGACACAGAGAGGTAATAAAAATTCATAAGGCAACTGTTCTTGCTCAATTTCCAGTACAAAATCATCTGGATATGTAGCCAAAGCTGACTCAACCTTGACATCTTTTGTTCCCCAGTGCCCCATTTCTTTGTAACCAAAGGTATTCATGCAGTATTTACAAAAATGCACACATTTCCCAGTGGGTTTCAGGGTAGCCTGATCAGAGTAAGAACAGTAAGAAAACACCAAAAGCTAGAACAATCCTGGATACCAAAGCCAAATAAAACGCCACCCAAACCACCACAGGAAGAGTTAAAACCTTCCCATTTGTAATAAACACATTTATATAGAACTGCCTGCTCAATAAACAGTGTTTGATTTGCAGTTTCAGTATTAGAATTGTCAGATAATGTTATCAGTACACAGGCAGTTTTAAAAAGGAGAACTTTTGCTATACAAACGAAAGTAAGCAATGTGATATGTTTCAAACCAAATCAACAGTGTCTGGAGAAGAGGACATAGGAGGTGGGAATTTCAAAAGTGCAAGCACAGGATATTTGTAACACACCTTAACTGACTAAATCTACTACACATGCCAAGCCTTTACATCTCCTAAGAAAATAAATATATGGTCTATACATACCTGTGCTTATGATCTAGAGGACATGGAGCTAAACAATGTCTTAACAGCACCTGATGTAGGCATTTGTGTCACTGTAGCACCCTCAGGTTTTTATTATGGAAAAAGCCCCATTCTACTACCTGCTGTACTAATATGGTTAAAGAAATGAAATAATGAAAATATTACTTCTGTAGAATTGTTATAGAAACCTTGGTGTATTTTAATAAATCAAATGTACACATAGTCATGCTATTGGCCAGCATAGTCATATTTTGCTCTGATCCCTAAGGCCAAGTTTCATGGTAATTCTCATGTGTTCTCCAATCCAGTCTAAAAATTCTAATACTATGTCCTAAGTATTAAAAAGGTTTAGCATAGAAACCTTCAGTGTAATTCTGAGTTCATCCCAGCTGATATTAGGTCATTTAATCAAGATGTCCATTAAATTAAAGTTGAATTTTAAGTGACCACTTCTGAAATTCTAACCTAATTCACACCAGCTTCAATTCAAATCTACTGGATATCACTGTAAATCCAGAACTGGTACTACTGACACAGTCTGCACCCATGGATTGCAACCAGAATGTGATCCATGGATTGCTGTACATTTGGAGCTGCACTCCTCTGTTTCAGTTACACTTCAGTTCCCACTCTTTGGCCACAGACACACACTCATACTCACTGTGTCTCATACAGCTATGAGTTCTCCTAATATTGGATTTATTTAGTAAGGAAAGAAAGCAATCATTTATACCCATATTTTTACACAGCACATTAGCCATCTCATATTCAATGGCAGTCCAAACACTACTACTGAAGTTAGAAAATGATACAACATAATCCAAAGTTTGTGTCAAGGACTAGAATCCATTTAATTTCAGAAGTGCTGGAATAAGGCTGTTGGACTTGCAACTAACGTTTTATACATGGGAAAAGCAATAATTATGTAGGCAGAAGTGTGGAGTTTGCAAACACACACATTCAGTTTGGTAGACTAGAATCCATTTAATTTCAGAAGTGTTTGAATAAGGCTGTTGGATTTCCAACTATCATTTTATATATGGGAAAAGCAATAATTACATAGGCAGAAGTGAGGAGTTCGCAAGCACACACATTGTTTGCTGTTTACACTGAAGATTCCAACAGAGTTTTTACCCTTTAAAGCTGCTGTGGATGAATGAGAATAACTGACCCTCTTGTAGAGATACACCTGAAATGCCACTCTCCTCCAAGCACACTTAACAATATATAATCTGTGAACAAAGCATGGAGCTCAGAGAAAGGCAAATCTCTTTATCAGTAAGCTCTGCTCACATTATCATGAAACATCATTGGGACACGTGCTAACTTGTGCTCAAAAATTTTTTTGTTCTGCGTTTGCAATTTTTTCTCTGGAAAAATAAGCCACAGAGGGAACTGGTAACAAAATTCACAATTTGCCTTTTAACTTTACTCTTACTGTTATGCACAGCAAGCCTGAACTTAACTTCTTTGGAGTGTCCACATTTTCAGAGAAGACATGAAGCAGCTGTAAACAGTTCTATGAGGGCAAAAGGATGTCCTGGAACTGAAATGCTTCCATGGGACAACCAACTCTAGACTGATTCCTGAGGTGAACGACAGGATCTATATTGCAGTTGTTTAAACATGACCTGGAGGCATCTTACAGAAGCCATTACTGCCACCAGAGAGAAGGAACCGATTACTTATTTCAAGCTGTTTTTCCTAGTTCTTTCAGTTTACATTTGTGAGTTGACTACCTTGCTGTCTTATATATCAAGAGTTCTATTATCATTATAGTGCAAGGATTCCATATCGCCAGTTTCATACCTCCTCAATGTTTTGTGTAGGCAGCTCCTCTAAGCACTGACTCTTCTTGGTCCTTGCAGCAGCCATCTGACTCCAGATCCCACCACTCATTGGGGGATAAGAATACATTCTATACCACTTTCATTTACCCATACTGTATCCCCCTACAATACCTGAAACCATTTTTTCAAGATCCAATAACTTAATATTTAGTAAATTACAAGAATAAAATAAGGTTAATATTCCCAAGTGTGGTTATGTGTTTTTTATGGATTCAAAATACACAAGTTATGCAGTAACAAGCTGCTGTTTAAAATTCTGAGCACTACTCACAACAAACAGTTTGAAATATAAATGCTAACGATTGTCAGAAAATACACCTGACTATGATGTTGTCATAAGACCCTGAGCCACCCACTTCAGGTGGCTCTGCATGAGCAGAGGGTTGGACCAAATGACCTCCAGAGTTACCTTCCAACCTCAACCATTCCATGGTTTGGCAATTCTGTGAAACTGCGTGTGCAGAAGTGGATACAGATATATAAATACACAGATAATTTAGTTTAGGAATTTAATATTTTGAGGAAGCCACTCTTTGAGAGTCCATGTATTAAAGACACAAAGGGACTTCTCAGCAAATTAGGAACATTAAGATGACAGGCAGAATGTGAAAATCATACATCATTGAAATATTGTGTGAGGAGTGGCAAAGTGCAAACTCACATTTTACACAGAGATGCAAATCTGAGCAAATAAACTCTCTAATTCATACACATACACTGAAGTTTCTTTTCAAAAAACCCCAAAAAAACCCAAAACGAGTGCACTATCAGTTAGACAAACTATAATTTCTTGATAGTTGCCCAGTTTCTCTATATTCAGCCTACTCTCTTAGCATCTGATCAAGATACACGCCTACAAGGGTACTATGCAAAAAAATATTCTCGTAAGTTAAAGGCTGGCACACATCCATCTGTGCACATAACTTATTAACAGCTGCACATGCCTAATTTCAGCTGCACAGTGACAAAAACTCCAAAGGTCATCTCCCTAAACATAGCAAGATTGAGGCACTTTTAAATCTGACACTATCTCTAAGTAGGTAACATCATATGTGTATCATTTTGTATCTCTTCCCCTTTCCTTAGAAGTTCCAAGTCTTTTGGCACTAGGACCAGCATTCTCTGTGAGTTAGTAGACACACCTAGCAAAGGCTTCTCACACCAAGTTGGACTCTGAACAAATAAATTCTTAGACAAAGCAGGAATATGTTAATAATGATGGCTGAAGGCAGAAAGGAGGGTATTTAAAGCATCACATGTAGGTGCCTATGTTAGCAGGGATTTGGGGTTTGCCTTTATAGCAAAGAAAGATCTCTCTCCCCATGATTAGGAAAGATTCCAGACAGATGACCCTTCTAGCCTAGGTGCATCAATTGGGTGGGATGAGTACAGATACCAAGTGTTCATTGCCAACATTTAAATGTTGTGAAAACACTCCCTGATCATGCAAATCAGGACATTAGGTATATCATCATCATAGATATCATCTCTGAAGGAGAACAGATAACCTTTGCTTACAGAGGCAAGCAAATAAATGCAATATGCACAGCAGGAACATGCATTCTGAAACAGAATTCATGGGATTTCACCAGAGCTCTGTAGAACTTCCCTGAATCCGTGGGAAATGCTCCTACATGCCATGGCATCTAAATACTGCATTTTCTGCACTGATCTTTAAGCTCTGTCCAACCCCAGCTATTCTGCAAGTCTGTGATCTGTTTTATATTGATGGTTTGTACTCAAACATTGACTAAATACTGTTGTCTTTTTTATCTTTGTCCTTTTTCTGGCTGTCCTGGTTTACAAAAAAATCTAAATTCTCCAGTGGGAAGCAAGATTCTATGTGAAGAATCCAGCACCTGCTAAAAAATCCAAAAATTGTAGAAATGCACAAACACAAACTACACACGTTAGATAAACAGGGAACTACTGAAACACTCTAATTTACAGATAGAACAAGGTCTATGCTTTGGATTCAGAAACGTTCTCCTCCTTAAGAAAACACATTTTAAAAGTATTTCTGTGAATGTAAATTAAACCAATTTCACTGTTTCTCAACATCAGCTCAGTCTGAGAATTGGTAGGTTATGTTTTTGAATGTTCATGAAGCTTCTTTAGACAAAGCCAAGCCTCACAGCACCAAGATGCTGTGGGAAAGATGGTCTGAAGGGTATTTCCATCAAAGACGGAACAATTTCAGGAAAGCCTGGTCCCTTGAGGCTTGCAGACCTCCTCCCCTGAGGTTTTGTTCATTTCAAAAAGGGACATCACATTCTCGAGAAGCACCACATAACCATAGGACAATGTCATGGCTCTCTCAGAAGCACAGATGCTTCTCAAAAATGAAAGAAATTTAAAAAAAAGAAATTTGTAAAAATTATCCCTCTCCTATTTCTGTCAAAATCTACAGCAAAACTATTAATGTCAATGTTGAGATAATTGACAAAATACCTGCAAAATCAGGCAATCAAATTAGTTGAAATCCATGGAAATCATCAGGGTAAAACAAGAGGGTGCCCTCACATGAATGTAACCTGCAAGGCAGCATTTTGTGAACTAAGATCTTTACTACCAATTTTTCTGACAAGTCACAGAGTACAATCTTATTTAGGGCAATGCCACTACATCCTGAACCAACCTCAGATATCAATCTAGACCACTGAAAACTTATTCATCCTGGACTCAAACTGATTTTCTATGATACCAGTTTTATGGCATAGAGAAAAATTAACTTTTTTCTTTATCCAGTTATATAAACTTCATACACATAGGATATATGCAGTGATATAGTCATATGTATATATTTCAAAACATACATCTGCAATTTTATTACATCATCTGTCAAGGGACAGGAAGCAAAGGAAAATATATAATGGCTGTGAGCTAATAGCGCAGGTATAGGGACCAAAAAACCATGGGGGAAGGGGGGGTTTAAATTTTTCCCATGCCCTATAAACATTCAAATATAAACTTGTTCTATAGATTACAAGCTATCATTTATTATTTATCAACTTTACTTTCTCCAGCCATGCTTATTTATGGACTGTATTACTGGATACCCTCTACAGGATGTCACTCTATTGAAAGGAATTTGAACTGGCTTTATAGTAAAAAACATACTATGCTTCTTGTAGCTCTGGAAACACAAACAATTTTTCTTGGCAAGACATATCCTGAGCTTTTCACCCTCTTCCTTGAGATGTCTCCTATCTTTTCTCTTAATCTGTGTTCAGCCCAATATTTTATCCCATGTACTTTCAGAAGTGTTACCATTTACCTTCCTGGTCATTAAATAAAAAATATATATAGTTAGTAACATTGACATGATTTACATCTGTCCTGGACAGGCTACCAGTTCTGTATCCACAGAATATTCTCTTCCGACACAGAAGAGGGAAAGGGGTTTAGAACTAAAAGGCTCCAAAAGCTCCATTAAAATTGCTGAGATTTTTAAGTCCTACTGATAGCAGGTCTCTAAAGTCATCACTTTGACAGCTGTGACCTCACTAAGTGTCCCTTCCAACACAGAGCTCTTTATGTCTGCTCAATTACTGTCAACCCCCAAAACCTTGTATGCTGTGGTGATAGTCATCAGAAAAAAAGCACAACATTTCCAGATTATCAATGAATCAGTAGCAAATAAATGGAAAGAAGCTAATCTACCTGAAACGCACAAATCAAAACTCTTAATGTGCCCAATCCCTCCTCTGAAATAGGTCTGTAATATGTGGTGAGAAACCCTAAAGCTTCTAATGCAATGTAAGTGAAATAGGAACTGTGACTCTCCAGGAATCATAACTGTTGGACTTGCTGCTTTTTTGTTGCAGAAAACGCTCCCAATTCTCCAAAAGCAGTCTTTCTGTATAAATTCTTTGGCGTACAGTCAGAGGAGCATGAATACTTATGGGGCCTTCTGTTTTTCAGTACTCAAATGTCAAAAAACCCATATTGGTTCTCAGACCTCTGTCACAAGGCAGAGAAGCTGGAGAGAATAATCTCTTAAGGGCTCCAAGCAAGATGCCAGTTGGAATTTACTTTAAAGTCTGAAACAGGAAAATGGTATAAAATGGCAATCTAACCTCCTCCACAATGCAATTTCGAATAACATAATACTTGAGTCACTTGGGGTGAAATTCTAGCTTCACTAAGAGACAAAAAGAATTTTCCAAGTGACTTCAAAGTGGTCAGGATTTCATTCCTTCTATGCTTCAGATATTTTATACAGAGGAGGAAGAAGCTGTTGAAGTATAAGAAATAGGCTTGCTTTAGCTAACTTTCAAATGCACCAAGATGCTGGCAGTGCACCAATTCCTTAGTTGTAAATGGGGAAGAAAACCTTTTAAAATGTCACTTTAAAGAGAAAACCCAGGCTTATTAAAGGGTCTTATTTGGCAACAACAAACTGTAGCATGCATTCTCCTCTTATAACTATTATTTGTTGCCATTACTAGGATGTGTTCTATAATTGGATTCTGGCACAGATTAGTGGAAAGAGAAAAATCTTTCCAATCTTATCCAAAGTAGGGTTTTTTCTATGTAAAACACATATGCAAGAGCAAAAGATTATCTCTTTGCTCACCAGTAGTTATTCAAATAACTTAGACATTTTAGTCTAGGCAGATGTTAAACCCACAACTTGTGAAGTTGTTTTTATAATCTCTCTCTGTGATTTGGAGTTGGGATAATTTTTTCATATTTGGTGGATAGCTTTCTAATCATAGATTGTGGCTGAGCAACTATTATGTTCCTTTCAAGAAATACATTTTGGATTAAATTTGCCTCCCACCAAAGAGTCACGTGCATCACAGTCATAAATAAAATAAATTCAACATCTTATAGATTGACTTAAAAGCTGAAAAATCAGGATGATGATTAGGCATGAATCTTCAGCACCCATCAGATAGCACACTGAAGGAACTAAGTAAATATAAGCGTAAGTAAACACAGTAGTACAAGAACAAATACAAATAACAAGAAACAAAAAAATAAAGCTAAAGCTTCTCCCTCTGCTTAGAAGTTGGTCTTCCACACTTGAAGAACTTTTTCAACCAATTAATCTGAACTGAATAAAAGTGAGAAGTGCCAAGGTGAGAAGTGTCAGCAAACTCATATAGTATCAGCAAAGCACAACTGATTCAGGCTCACCAGAACAATACTCACAAGCTAATAGGAAATAAACATATAAGGAAATTCAAACTGCAAAACAGGAAGCTTAAAGCATGTAACCTATATATTAGTTTGTTTAAACTTTTCCTCCTCTCTATAAAGCTTCACCTTCAGCAACTGCCAGCACACACTAGCTAACCAGCCCTTCCCAAGAACTCCACAGTCTTGACATAAAAATAATTGAGAAATGCTCCTGAGTTTTATAACAACCGCCAGAGTCAGAGCCACAAACTGACATCTCTTTTGCAGTTACCTGTTCCCCACTGCCCACTCTTGCAGACAGAGGGCCTGGCCAAGGTTCTCTTGATTTATTTCAGACCAACTCAGCTGTGCTGATTTAATGCCTAAGTGCAAGGAGGTATTATCATCAGGTGGAGCTGGCATGAAGAGAGTTAGAAATACACATAATCTTTCTTCCCAGAACAGAGCTTTAGGAGATGGATCCGTTCGGCTTCTGATTGATTACAAGCAATGGATGGGCAGCACCACATGAAATTTGGGTAACTACATTCAGAGGATGCCTGTTCATGGCCTACTTTCAACTGGAAGAGAGGAGCTATTTTATTTCAAAGCAGTGAGAAAGCAGATTCTGTACACTGGTTCCTCCTACTGATGCCCCAGAAGAATACCACATACTGGCAGAAATGTTCCAATTTCTATGCAAAGATTTTTTTTTCCCTAGTGCCAGCCATTTTAAAAGCTTAATACCAGCTTGTTTTCATTAAGTGGCTGAAAAAATTTGACTCAATCATTTTGAAATCAAAAAACGCTAAAATCCTTTCTTTTTTTTAAAAAACCCACAGGACTGTCACAGAGAATTTCCCGTGCATCTGCAGTGATGTTACATACAAAAAGTGTATTTTTTAAAAATATTGATAAGCTTTATTTCCTTGGATGTTTGTGAGTACAGGGAGGAGAGAACTAGATATATTTAATGAAAGATCTGGTTAAACCAACAATTCAGTCTTTTAAAAGCTTTCCAGGATCAACACAGTCCATGAATATTTCTCTGAGGTTTCTTATGTATGCATAAATAAAGCAAATGGCAATGAACCCTGAGCCTCTCAGATAAATGCAATGCATATCATGATATGTGGTGCCTTCCAAGAAGAACAGAGGTTTTCATTAGAGGCTTGGGTGTATCTCTGCTCTCCATTACTCAAAGTTATCCTCAAGAAGTACATTTTGGAAACAACGAAGTATAAAACATTAACAACGAGTGCTCTAGAAATAGGTGACTAAACAGGACACTGTCAGTAAGTCTGTAATGAACACCATAACAGAACATTTTTTCAGAAGCTCAAGGCCTCTGAGAAGCAGAGCTTAATCAAAGCAGACAGTAATACACTGCAATGGTACCATCTGCAGCAGTGCCTCAGCAAACAGGGGGGAGTGATTCACTCCTCAGTCTAGATCTGAAAATACAGTGTCTAGCCTGTAGAATACTGTCGGTCATGACAGGGGACACAATCAAGTGAAGTAAAGAAAATATGATAAACCTAAGAATGCAGAAGCAAATCAGAGAATAAGAAAGCACAAGAAAGAGTTCTTTGAAGAAGAACCTTCCTAAGATGGTGACTGATGTTGTCTTATATATCAAGAGTTCTATCATCATTGTAGTTATTCCACATTGCCAGAGATTCATACCTCCTCAATGTTTCACATAGACAGCTCCTCTAAGCACTGTTCCTGGTCCTTGCAGCAGCCATCTGACTCCAGATCCCACCAATCCACTCTTTTATACCACTTGTTCTTATTGGCTACAGGTGCACCCTGTTCACATTAGGCCAGCTCCTAATCTTTAGTAATTGGTCCAGCTGCAACTCTTTGGGGGATAAGATTACATTCTATACCACCTTCGTACTGTATCCCCCTACAGACTGAGTGATGCCATCACTTGTTCAGCAAGGAAAGTGGTGTGAAGCTCAGCCAGGGACAATTAGAGCACAATAATGCTGTGTGTCACTCCCTCTCTTCACCTGCATTTGCAGCTGTTCTGAGCATGTATTCCACAAAGGAGCATTGTGATACAAAACTGAAGTCCCCCACTAGGTCAATGTGTTTTCACATAAGTGGTTTAAAAGTGGTTAAATAAAAGACTAAAAATTGCTGCAGTCTACCAGAAGACATAAAATTTTTAAAAAGTTGATTTGACATCTGTCACAGACATCTTTTTATTAAAATCCTTTCCTTAGGATTTTTTTCCTCCTGAGAAGCTGAGAGGCCTCAGGAACAAAATGTAAACAATGACTGTCTGCTGCTGTGGAACACAACAGGTGGATCTGTGGTCTCATGTGGATGTTTGTAATTAATGGCCAATCACAACCCAGCTGGCTCAGACTCTCTGTCCAAGCCACAAACCCTGGTTATCATTCCTTTCTATTCTTAGCTTAGCTAGCCTTCTGAGGAGAACCTTTTCTTCTATTCTTTTAGTATAGTTTTAATGTAATTTATATTATAAGATAATAAATCAAGCCTTCTGTAACATGGAGTCAGATCTCCATCTCTTCCCTCATCCTAAGACCCCTGTGAACACTGTCACAGATATCAGTACACATCCAAAGTCCTAAGGGAAGAGGAGACTCTCTGTGTAATTGTTATTCACCCACCTTCCTGAGCATGGGAGATGCTCTGTCAGTTATAGCTGACAGAACCTTCAGGTGACAATGGAAGGCAAGGGGACAAACTTCTAGAAGGAGACAGCCTGACCCTGGTAGAAATTGCCAAACACATCTCCTCAAACAAGAATTTCTTAATATTGCAAATCATACCAGCCCTCCAAGGCAGAAGGAATTAAATTATCAGTTCCTACTCGCCACCAAAAAAACCCTTAAAATCTGTTACATGTTGAGACACCTCATTAGGGGTGGGAAGTTAAATCTACAGACACAGCATTATAATAAGTAATCATTAATTTAAAAAAATAAAAACACACCAATTGAGAATTTGAACCCTTTAAAAAACTGAAGAGATGAGGCATATGACTATCTGGAGGCAACAATTATTGTTACTATCTCTAGAGAGGGCTTGGCCCAGACATGTCTATTAATACCAGACCTATTAGGTCTTGACAGCTCCTAGGACATCTGTTTGTTTCATTTCCCTTCAGTCTTGCCAAATTCTAGCAGCAAAAATCACACAGTTTTTGTTCCTACTTCTGCATAACTTGAAAGACTTCCTTGCATATGTGAACTTTGACAATACATGAAATCTAGTGTTCTGTATCTGATATATAAGTACAGGCATGTGTATTTAAAGAACCACAAAGGTGGGTAAATTTCTTTAATCTGAGGGCATCTATCTAGGAATAAAGGTGCTAACAAACATTCCTCAGAGGTGGGACTCGGAGTTTTCATAGATTTGGTGTTTGACCTGAACTTCAGATGTTTGCAGAGATGAAAATATCTCACCAGGAGTTTTTCACAAGCAACTCCCTTAAGTATTTCAGTATATTGCAAAATTCCAAGAAAACATCACAAAATTACAACAAATAATACTGAGGTTTTTGGTACGGCTTTCCCTATTTTTCCAGAAGTCATCACACAGGTCCTGATCCAAATAAAGATCAGTCTAAGGTATAAAATAAAGGTTCTAAGTTAAGCTCTTGCATTTTGCTAGACTGTTACTGTATTCTGGACCTTAATCTAAAAGGTATTTCTGTCCTATATTGTTCATAATTCTGTTCTTCTTCGCTATCACTTCAACAGTAATAGTATAGGTGAGATCTAAATATCACCTGCTGGAAACAGAAAGAAAAGAAGGTAGCTACTTGTGTACCATAAATCAACCACAGGCAGTTGCTGATGCTTTGATCCAGATATTTCACTATGACTATATGCCAAACAGCTAAACTATTTTATTTACAAGAACACAGCCTTGCCCACTCATTTCATTTTCATATAAATAATTTGTTTACATTTTAAAAATAACTTTATCTTTGTTTATAAACTTTATGTGATCAATATAACCTCACACACATTTTTAAAATGAATTTTTAAAATGCCCTCAGTCAAGCTGTAGGGCCCATTCAGAGTGCCAGTACAAAGTAGTTTTATTCCAGTTTAAAGCCTGTTTGGATGCAGATCTCTTTAAATATTTTTATTCTCAGGTGAATGTTTCAAATTAGAGATTATTTCAGAATCCAAATTTGATTTTCAACTTTTTTCAACAATTATTGAAAACTTGCCTATCTAGATTATTATAGCCACTAGGAAATTAATAATCAGTAAAAATTCAGGAAGTACTAAAAAATATCCAAATCAATCAAAATTCTTATGAATCAGGATCAGCTTTCCCAGAAAATTACAGCAGCTGCTCTGTTTCAGGTATATTTTGAGAAACATGCACATGATTTCATTGTTCCCTTCAATGTCCACTAATGTGACTTGAAAAGAATTACACCATCTACGAAAATTCCCTGAAAATACAAATAAATGTATTTCCATTTCCAACGAGAGATTTACACTTGATTATGCCAGCTGAAAATCTGATCCAACAGTGCTGCAAGAGCCCCACAAGAAATGTTTGACTTCGGGGGTCTGCAGGAAATAAGACATGACCACAAGCTTGATCTGCATGCTTTCAGCACCTCTTTCACAACAATATTCCTGGGGTTTATATAATCCAGTATCCTAAATAACTACAGAGGTTTCATGGGGAAAACAGAACATTACACTCCCACCATCTTAGAGCTGACCGAGGTAAGTTGAGCAGACACCATTTATTCATGGGTTAGAAAACACGAGTTTTACATCTGAAAGTAAGTGGAAAACATTTTTCCAGATGTTCTTCCCCAGGAAAGTCTGATGCAAATAATAAAGTTGCTAGTTCAAAGAGTACATAAACTTCTATTGGCATGCATTTATTAGCTGTATTTTTAACCTCCTTCCTAAATAGTTTAATAGCACATTTAATCAATTAAGAGGAGATGAAAATTTGTGACTAGGATAATTGTTAGTTAAAACTACAAAAATCTGAGTTTACTGTTACTTGATACCTAAAATACATGATTAATTATTGACAATAGTTCGCTTTTACCCATATTCATAAGAATTATCATAGAAAACTACTACAATTTTTGACCTCACTGTGCTCAGGACTTGCATCAGTTTCAAATTTAATTTTTTTAGTCTATACAAGCAGAATAGTCTTGTGCTAGAGCTTGATACAAAGGACTTATTGTATACTTGCTTCTGTATGTTATTTATTAGAAAAAGCCAATGTCATAAAATGAAAGTCTTTATAACTGTAGTGGAATATCTGCCAGGAAAGAGAGACTGGCAACAATATCTCTTGTTCCTTTCCATTTCATAATCTGAACAACCTATAAGCAGTGACTTTCACAGGAATAAAAATACAATTAAACAATACACATGTATTATTGTATGCTGGTACATTTTAACAGAATAATTAGTTTACCTTGTCTTCATTTCCCTTTATTTGAGAGGACACAGTGGCTTGACACACGAAAATAATTTCAGTTTCGAGTTATTTTATAAGACCAAATAAAATTGCTGTTACTAGAGAAAGAAATATTTCTGTCCATAGATAGCAGAAGTAAGTTAGACCTTTTCTTGCAGATACTGGGACTAAGACACATAAAATTGTTCCCTCTTCCCAGTACATTCTCCCTCTGTCAGGGAGCAGCAAGAGATGGCCAGTACCCAAGGGGGATGCCACAGTACTCCCACTTTGTCTGTCTGTCCTCACCCCACCAGGCCCCAGCACTGTGACTGGGATTAAGGGTAAAACACCAAAATGCAACCATTTCCTGTTCATGAAGAAATGGGCACAATCCCAGCTGCTGGAGGAACCCCAATGTGTCATCAGTGGGACAAGGATCGGGAAGAGGAAGATGGCTGATGAACACTGGTGTCAGTGGCTGAGGACTACCAGGCACACATGGAGAAGGGAAGGGTTCTCCTTAGACAGAACACAGCAGATGAGACAAGGCTCTCTATGAAGAAGCTGGGGTAGAAGAGGAATGAAGGAAGCTAAGGTTAATTTCCTCCCAACCCTCTGAATCCTCAAGGAAAAATTCAGATTTCTTGACCATTCTGAAATTTAGTATGACTGAACTACATTAATACAGCCAAATACCGTAAAACCATATCATCCACACACCAAGTAAAAGTCATTGCAGTGGAAATCCAGGTCACAATAAGGCCATGACAACATGAGACAGCACATCATACCAATCCTATAGCCAGGAACACAGTCATATCCCAACCCAGCCTTTCCAATCTTGAGAGGGAGCCAGCTGCACTATTAAAGGATTAAGATTTTATCACAAAAATCTAAAGAACTGTCACCTCCTTCTGTCTCAAGTATTACATATCTAGATTTTTCCATTCACACTGTCTTAAGGCTGCACTAGTTACCTAAATGCAAGCTTTGGTTTCCAATAAAACAACACATTGTCTTATGTATCAAGAATTCTATTATTATTATAGTGCAAGGATCCCATACCACCACAGTTTCCTACCTCCTCGATGTTTCTCGTAAGCAACTCCTCCAAGCACTGACTCTTCCTGGTCCCTGCAGCAGCCATCTAACTCCTGTTCCCACCAATCCACTCTTCTATACCACTTGTTCTTATTGGCTACAGGTGTGGCCTGTTAAGATCAGGCCTGCTCCTGATCTTTAGTAATTGGTCCAGCTGCAATTCGTTGGGGATAAGATTACATTCTATGCCACCTTCATTTACCCATACTGTATCCCCCTACAACAATATTTTCTAGATAGCAGAAAAGAAGGGTGAATCTTTTTCCAGAAACCTTGATCATTTATCTCAAAATTGTGTTGCAGAGAATTCCTTACATCTATAAAAACACTCAGAAGTTTATAATTAATCTATCAGTCAATCAATAAGTCTGTAAATAGGCCCACATATGTAGCTTACTGTAAGACAAAATGTAGAATAGTTTATGCTAGCCGTTTAATGTTAAATAATATTAAAAAGAGACTTTAATGAATCAAAGTAAATGTACAAGCAGCTTATTTCAACTCAGCTTTAGTTACACTAACAAAAATTAGATAATGTAGAAACATTAGAAAGAAGTGAGATGAGTCAGGGTTTTCCATGAAAAACAGCTTCACTGCAGAGTAGCCAATAGAAATAATTTTAACCTTATTTAGATTAAGATAAAATGGCACTCTAATATCTCACTATCTTATCTAGATAATTTTATTAGTGCTTAAAATAATAAAAGATGCATCTGGCAGCAGAACAGCATTCCTCTATCGCAGAATTTGTGATCTGCACAGGCTCACATCTGCAAATGAAGATTGACACTTTTGTAAATTATGGAAGATTTTCTAATCTAAGACATTCTCTTCCTCTTGCTGTTCTTTAAATCAAATTTTAGTCTATATCTGGTTTTCATTCCTTGTTTTTTTTTATTTTGTGTGTTTATTATCGTTGCATAATTTCACTCATTGCATGATTACATAACAGGCATCTTCTGTGACATATTGCTATTTTATTCTTCTTCATGCATATATATTTTACCGCATACTGAGGGACTCGTGGAAATATTTTTATCTGTCACCATTGAAGACTGGTCTCTTGGAGCAGGTTGCTTAGCTCAGAGCTACGTTCATGATTGCCTGAAACAATGGGGATGAAGATCCCCAAATGCTCCCCACAGTCACTCATTTTGCTGTCTTGGCCTCAAAAGTGAAGAAGAAAATAATTTCTTAATTTTATAGAACTAATATTTTAAAAGTACACTCTTTGCTAAATATTTCAGTTACCATCACCCATTATCCTTTTGGACAGTATCCAACTTGCCACAGGACAATAACTTACAAGTAGTCTTGTGGTTTTGTGTGTCTGTGTGTGTGTGTAGTTTGTGCTCTATTCAACACATCAGTTCCCAATACAAACAACATAACTTGAAGAATTTTGAACACCATAATTCCAGAGCTCAGATCAAAATACTCTTGACATAATGGAAGTCTCACCTGAATAATAGATTTGCAGACTTTTGAGACTGAAGAGACCCTCTAGAAATCATCTGGCCCATGCCCCTGCTCAGAGCCTAGCCACCTAAAGCAGGTTACTGAGAACTGTGTCCTGCTGGGGTTTGAATATCTTCAAGGATGGAGATTCTCCAGCCTGTCTTGGCACCCTGTGCCACTGTTTGATGATCCTTAAAGTGAAAGTGGTTTTTCCTTTATTTAAATTTAATTTCTTGTATTTCAAGAACACATTTCTTGTGTCCTTTGCCTCCTCTTCCATCACTGAGCATCAAGGAGAAGAGTCTGGTTCTCTCTTCTTTAATGCCTGCCAACAAATAGATTTATAAGATCCGGACCTTGAAAATTAGGGCTTCCATCTATGGAAATGAAGACCAACAGTATTGCCTCCCCCAGTAAGCCTTTTCTGAAACGTTCTTAGTCCATCGCATTTAACACAGTAGGTAAATGCTCCCCAGAGGAATCTGAAATGCTCAGCAATTAAAGGGAATTAACAACACATATTATTACTTCTCCAATCTGCATACTAAAGGCCCAGGAAGCTCACTTCTTACTCAAATTTTCCATCAAGGTTTTGCAAAATTTAGATATATCAAATCCACAGTTCCTGACTAATACTCCCTTTTGGGGTGCAGTAGCTCCTGCAGTTGTTCCTGTATTAATTGTTTGGATTCATGGTCAGTTTTGTCCTTTAAACTTCAATCCTTTATCCCTTTTGATTCTTTTACAGCTTCAGGTTCCCATAGTCTAAGGGCAGGAACATTTCAGTGGTTCTAATACAAACACCTTTCTAGTTATAAGAATAAACTAATACAATAGTATTCTCACTATAATTCTCTTTGAATTATAAATTCCTATTGTAAATTGCCAAAATTTGCTATGGACATGAAGGAAACAAATGAGAGAGACATAGAAAGGGGGAAGATGGAGGGAGGAAAGGAGAGGGCAAGAAGGGAGGGAGGAGCAAGACAGCCTTGCCAGAAACAGGATTTATTTGTGCTAAGCCCATAAATAGAGTTACAGATATGGCATTAGCAGAGATACAATTTAAATAAATCAGCTGGGAAACAGAAATGTTATGCAACAGAAGCAAATAACTGGTTCAGTGATCACTGGAATTAATGAGCCCTGAGTTTCAATGTATTTAGATTTTCTGGAGGGTGCCATTTTAAACTGAATTATTCTAAAGCAGCTGCGTAGGTTCATCTCTTGTCGAAGAACAGATAATCTATACAAGATGGAAATACTCTCTATGGTTTTGATGATTCTTCTTTTTGTTCAGTGAGGTGCAACTTCTGACTGAACTGGTGTAATAAAAGTTGAGAAACCTGCCCAACAAGTGTTTTTGAAATCAGCATGATTCCATGAGAAGATTTGAATTTGCTGAGTTCTTGTTCACTAGACCTAGATATTGAATTCACAGTGAAACAGTTATCCAATATTGTAACCAAAGTATTTAGGTGCATTTTTCCAAATTCTCCAAATGGCTCCTATTTATTATTGTTTGTATTGTTCCTGATCAAAACTGCATCAGAAGTCTAGTGAAAGAATTCAGAATAATTAGATATTTGCAACCTTTGACATTAATAACTTCTGATTTTCTGAAAATGCTACAGATTATAAACCCACTAACTGACTGCATATGGAAATGTCTATTACAGACAATGCCTGGTTTTGATTTTGGTCTTTTGAATCTCAGCAATTCGATTTAGGACTCCACAACTTGATGATCATATGTTCCTATTTCATACCAAATCTGGGGAGGTAAGTGGCTTAACAGGTATTACATTCGCTTAACATACCTTTCAATCCAATAAAATGAAAGTATTTCTTTCTAATACCTGAAGGCTTCATGGAAATCAATAGCTTTATAAAAGCAGATATTTGCTGATAGTCTTCTCAACTCCAGCTGCAAATCCAGTTGGATTTTTTTTCTAATGAGATTGATACATTGCCCTTACTCTGGATCTCTGGAGTTATGTGAGACAAGCTAAGCAGTTTGTTGAAGACACAAAACAGAAGAGATCAGAGGAAACACTTGCACTGTGCTGAAACTGGTACACAGAGTCCTCAGTGAACTCTTCCCACACAGGACAGCAGTCCTACAATGATGGTGAAAGTGTCTCTAAAAGATGAAAATATCTTGGTGTAAAGAACTGCATTTTGTCACTTTTCCCAGTCGCTGAGGTCAGCTGCATTTGCAACTACAGTTTTTGCATAATTCCTATGTGAAAACTTCCTCTTCCATGTTATTTTCCTGAACACCATAAAAGCAGGAACCATTAAATATAATTTTTGAATTTATCTTAGTTTAAGACTTAGTTTAAGATAATCAACTGAGCTTTAGATGCCTAGAAGATTAAAGACAAAACAAAGGTTCATTTAAAAGTCAGCAACAGTAAAAATAACAAAAAACATGGATCAGTAATTTCTAATAGGTAATACTACTTTTGTGGGTTGGCAGTAAAAGAAGCAGTTATAAAGGCTGTCTAGAAATAGATCTTTAACAGCATGCTAAATTTGATAATTTCATTATATTTATTTCATGTAATAGTAAATACAGTTATGCATGGAATCATGTTATTATAAATTGGAATAACAAACGTGTGTTTAAATGAGATCAGAAATATACTTGTTTTGTTTTGTTTTGTTACAGCTCTAATTGTTTAGGCATAAAGGTTGAATGATCCCAGGAAAGGAATTGGGTATTAGCAATGTTTAGAGAACATACTAGAGATTTAATAGTTGCATTCAATAAAGCACTCTATAAAGTGCACATGGTCTTTCCAGCTCTTCAATGTTTTTTTTCAAAAACTTAGCATGAAGATGGTTCTTGACAAAGCAAATCATTAATACTAAGCATCTATGACAAAAATGTAAAGAATTTTTTAGTAGTATATGGATAATTTAGTGGCTTATCAGCATTTATTGAACTTCACAGCAACCTGGGAGTTTGAATTAAACTTTCTACCTGATTTGCAGACAGTAATTGTGATTCTCAGCTGAACATGTATCTTCCTTCAAAGTTCCTGTGCTTTGACACTTCATTTAACTGAGATGACTTTCTAGAAGTAATAAAGCACTGCAAATCCAGTTGATCCAGTTGCTGGTTTTTCCTGTTCAAGATTTATCAGATGATTTCAAACATATTACAGAAACATACTTTTATCTATGCAAAACTGAAAAAGTTTAAAAAAATTCCTACATGATTTAGTGCCAGATATTTTAATTTTTCAGGCCACTAGCATCACATTTTCTTTTCAGTCTGCTTTTGTAGTTTTAGGACAACATATTTTTACATCTTATTTAGGAAGGTTGCCTTTTTTATTCAGAAGATGCCCATATATCTTTAGAAAATAATTTCTGTGGTACAACCAGATGAAAACTTGCCAGGAAATGAGGAACCTGAAATGATTCAACAAAGGACTCAAAATTTCATAAACTTGCTGGCATGAAAGAAGGGATTTTGAAACTCTTTCCTGTACAAACTGCTCCCTCTGATACACATTTTTTTTTCTCATTGTGAGAAAATATCGTTAGGTGAAAGTGAACTTTCCACTTTTTCTGCACAGATTTTTTTGCACCTCTGTCTTGACAGAAGAATAGTAGTAGGAAACATAGGAATGACAGAAAATGCCTCACTCTTACTAGCCTTGTAAATGCAACTAAAATGTATTAGCGAGATGTGTCCTGGATGGATCAAAGAAATTTTCACTCAGGAGCAGTTTCTGTTTACGGATCTAACATTTTTGAAACTCTCACACACACAATTTTACCGATTGTTTCAGAGACTGATCCCCGCCAGCCCCGGGGCAAATGCAAAGCAAAAGAGGTTTATTTAACCAGATTTCCCACGGAAATCTGATTTTGCTCATGGATCAGTTTTTGCTCATGGATTTTCTGCCGTCTGGTGGGATCAGGTAGAGACCCTTGCTGAGAATCCTGCGTGCCATTAGTAGGCATCTACAGCAGTGGGTTCCCGGTGTGGTTTAGATGAGTCCAGCGAAGCAGCTGTGCTCAGTTTCAGCGAGGAAAGAGTTAAGGAGCTCCGTGCTCCCCTGTGCCCGGGAGGCAGCCTTTGTGTTTAACATTGGCAGGGGCTCAGTTCGGGCTGGAGGTTTGTTTTAATTGGGGGAGGGGGCAGCGAGGAGGGGACGCTCCGACTTCTTCTGTCTGTCTCTTTCGTTCACTGATTTAGCGGAGGTGGAGATTCTCAATTCCACCCAGTCAGACGCAGGCAGGAGGATCTAGTAAGACTATCCCAGGAAAAGCCACTCCGAAGAAATTCTCCGAGGCGGCGCGGCGGCAGCGGCAGCATGAGGGTGAGCCAGGCGGGAGGCGGGCGCGGCGGGGGAAGGAAGTGCGCGGGATGCTGCAGGAGCCCCGAACCCATCCCGCGCCGGGAACAGCCGGGAACAGCCCGGCCCGAGCCGCGGGCACCTCCCGCACCGCTGGAAACGCTCCGGACGGGGATTCGGGGCCGGCGGTGCACCTCTGTGTGCGGGTGTGAGCGTGTGCGAGACAGGAAGGGAGAGAGAACAAGAGACGGCACAAGGCGGCTTGGGGGAACTGTTATTCCATAAAGTTTAACAATGAATGGATCTGGCCAGAGGCTCTCCATATAGGCTGCGGGGCAGGCAGCACTGGTTTGCCAGTGCATGCTGGAATCGATCCTTCGCTGGTGGAGCAAGGAGCGTGTTTCCTCTCGCCTTGGAAAGGAGCAGCGGGCGGCTTCCCCGGCAGCGCTCGCTGGGAACAGCCCAGAGAATCCCCCTTGCCGGCGTTGTTCCCTTCAGTGCCTCTCTGCCCTGCTCCGCTTCATTTGCTCCTGTTCACATCTCAGCTGCCTTACACTCATTAAGCACTGTTCACGTTCTAGTCGGTCTTTGGAACAATTTCATTTCCATTAGTACGGTCTCTTCTTGCGAACCTCGGCATGGGAATTTTTGTGGCTTGATACTCCAGGCAAGTCAGGAATTCAGTTCCCCGCATCCGCGGCTGCAGTACTGCAGGAGCACAGGCACAACACAGGCGGGAGGCTCCCACATTAACAGAGCACCCTCACACCCTCCAGGTACCCACGCTGCGTGTGTGAAGGATAATCCTAGATTATTTTATCACAGAAATTATCAGGGATGCCAGTGTGTTACTCATACCAGGCAGGCTGTATGTTATATTCTGCAACAAGATAAATACTTTAAAAATATGCACAGAGGAATGAAGGGCTGTCAGGAATCTATAAAAAAGTACCCTTAGTAGTTAGCCTATTAAAAGCTTTCTCGCTTTGCTTCTTAGGGAAAAGTTTCTTCCGGGAGAGGGAAGAGATGGTAATTGGCAATTTTGTTCCCAGCTTTGCAGGCTGGCGGCATGACTGCCATGCTGCCACCATGTTTATATGATACATACATCAGATTTTCACAAAAATGGTCACAAAGTAAACAGGAAATTAATGTAACTACTAAAACATAGGGCTGGGGGTTCTGTTATAGCTTTATCTCATTTACTTGGGAAAGCCATTAATAGTGATACATGTTTCCCATCTGTAAATTGAGGAACCGTAATCATAGAAAACAATACAAGTATTAATCCTTGCCTGAAAAGGGTTACAGTCAAACATCTCTGTTTTTTCTGGTAAGATTTAGAAACCTAAAGTGAAAACACTTGCGCCATGTTGCTGCTAAGTGCCCTGAGATACCGTCATAACCAGCATTTAATGTAATTAAATAAAGAAGGATTTACTATTTAGTATGTTAAACTTTTAAATTAAGTCCGTGGGAACTCCAGTTGGCTAGTTGCTGATCTCAAATACAGCAGTGCAAGGATGGAAAGGTGGATGCCTGGTCTGAGGGACAGCACTCTGCATGCCAGACAGGAATATTCGGGTTAGCATCGCACCTGCTGCTCCACAGAGGTACACACACACTTCCACAGACCACATACAACAGGAGCCTGCAATACTAGTAAATATTTACACTCTGCCTCCTCCAGAAGTACTATCAGTAAATGTTCTCCCTCCTTCTCTGGTAAATGTCTTGCTATAAACTCTGACTTAACAGCCCCACAGGGAATGAAATTAGGATTCATTTATTTAAAAGGATCCTCCCAAATATTTCAGGCGAGTCCCTGGAAATCAGAAAGTTATAAATACTTTATTTGCTACTCTTCTTTTGTCAACACTGAAGCACTTTGTCTTGTTTTGCAGATATAAACCATGTAAAAAAAAATCTTAAATTAAACCAGGGCTTCAGGAAAATGGACTTAAATGGCATCCCTGGTTTCACTGGAGGTTTGGTATCTACAAACCTTGTGGCCGTGTTTGCACACAGGCAGTCACACTTAGTAGGGCAGGATTCTATGATGCTTTCTTCCCTACCTGGAAATTACACGAGTTGTTGCTTAGAATACTAAACCAAGTATTTTTTTATCCTTAAAGAGCTTAATTTTTTATTATTAACTTCCCTGTGGTTAAGTACTGAGCATGAGTTGCATGGCAATTACATTCAGAACCAGATGACATAGTTTGAAGGTATTTTTCTGGCCAGAGGCCTATCCTAGGACTATAAAATCTTCCACCTAATATTTAGAGATTTTGGATCTGGTGCAGATTTTGATTTGAAATAGATGTCTTATCAGTTTTCATTTGAAATCCAGGTAATAAATCAGACAAAAGTAATGTAAAGTCTAATTGTTGCAGTACCTGAAAAATACTCAGAAAATTGATGAATTTACTACCTTTAATTTTTAATGTAGTGCTTTTACCTCTTGTTTTCAAAGAAAAAATAATAAATTCTTCTTTTAGCTAAAATACCATTCAGCAGTCTCCATGACAGGTCAACTGCAAGACTATATTTTAAAACAGAATTTCATCCCCCTTATTTTCTCCATCCCTATACAAATTCTGTCTCAGCAGGGTTTTGTGGGATCTTATTTGCATAAGCTATCACTTACTTAAGGAATTTTTTGTGTTTGCCTCTTGTCAGACAGGTAATGGGGCTAATCTAGATTTCAGAGCAGCACAGTGAGTTCAAACAGGTGTTTATACATGTGTGCTGCAGAGGCTGAACACTCAGATACCTTCCCTAAGTGAGACACAGGATGTGTTAGACTACCTGTTGTACTGATTATGTGTGTTTTTCCTTTTCTTTTCTTGCTTACAGATTCTCTCTGCTGGTGAAAAAATGAGAAATATCTCACTGAAATACTGAAGAAAAAACCAAAGGTCTTGTCTCACTGAATTTGCTCACTGGGGACTTCAGGATGGAAGCCTTGTGTTTAAGAGTTTCCTTGCTGCTGCTGGTCCCGGGATTTGTCCTCAGTGACAGCTCTGACAGAGACGTTTCCAACCGGAGCGACTTGGGAAACCCCCTTTCCACCTACTCAGGGATGGAATCCAGCATTCTCCTCACCACCATGCAGCCCCCGGTGTCCAACCAGACTGTCAAATGTTCCCAGCAGACTAAGATTGCTGAAACTTTCAAATACATTAACACCGTGGTATCCTGTGCTATTTTCATCATTGGGATGGTTGGGAATGCGACTCTGCTGAGGATCATTTACCAGAACAAGTGCATGAGGAACGGCCCGAACGCGCTGATAGCCAGCCTGGCCCTGGGAGACCTTATCTACATCGTCATTGACATCCCCATCATCGTGTACAAGGTAGGACACCACCACACATTCCAGCTGCAGTTCCTTACCAATTCCCTGGCTGCTCTCTGGGCTTCCTCCTCTATTTAGTGCTCTTTTGTCAGTGAATAGTGCAATTAAGGAAACAATACAACTCCTTTTTGTTCTGCAACAAACCCCTTGCTCTCAGGTCTCACCTCCATCAAGAAAAAGTGTATCTCCAATCAAAGATGATGTATCTCCTAGCTCCTAACCAAAGTGTGGCCTTGGGCATTTCACAGGAGCTCTTCATTTCTCATAGCTGCTACAGCCAGCAAAAGAATTTATGAGGGAAGACTTTTTATAAACTGTTCTCCTCCTTGATGAACTAGCTGCTATTTTTATATTATCCAGTCCTTACTTTATATTTTTACAGAAAATACTCCCTGTGATACGCAGGCTTCATATTATGACTTTGAAGGGAGATATTATGTCAGTTAAGTTGAGCCTTAAGGTTTTCATTTAATATTCATTAATAGCAGAGTCTCCAAATTATTCCAATTATATCACAGACCATTTCTGAAATATTAAATTTCATCTGGATTTGTCAAAGTGTAAAAAGGCTCCTCAGCAATTCTTTTATCCAGTGTAAAGTTATCTTGTCCCAGTGTTTTGATTTTCCAATTTAATTAAACAAAGCCATAAAGCAGAACTTTTTCAGATGCAATTTATGTTTACTAATATAACTCAAGCCAGAACAAGCTTGAATGAACAGAACTGAACCTTTTTAAATATATTTCACTGATATTAACTTAGAATCATCTTAGAAAATCATCAAAGAATTTTGTAAGCTTGTACCTCTTTATGGACCGTACACAGGTGTATAGCTGATAGGATATCTGACTTTTTCTTTCTTTTTTCAGTAGAAACATTGTGTTTCTGTTTGTAAATAAAACACTAAGTCATATAATATATATGTCATATAATTAAGAAAAAATGTTGTTCACAATTTCAGCCCTAAGGATTCTAATAACTTTTATTTACATGTGTTTTAAATGAAACATTTTAATGCATGGTTTTATAATAACTGGTGCCCTGTGGTTTCAAACTGGATTTTAAAATTAAGGAAACAATGATATTAAAACATGCATTCTGCATCTTTATAACACTGACATCATAACTGCATTATAACACAGGTATTCATAGGACAAGATTATAAAGTTTGAACTAATTAATGGAAAAAATTCTCTCTATGTGCATATATTACATTTGTACAGAGGCGCTGGTCTGTTATTGTCCACCCAACAGGGAGGAAGAGGTGGACAACCTATTCTGTAAGCAGCCAGAGAATGTTTCAGGATCACCATCCCTTGTTCTTGTAGGTGACTTTAAACTACCAGACATCTGCTGGGAACTTAACACAGCAGAAAAGAGGCAGTCCAGGAAGTTCTTAGGGTGTGTGGAGGACAAGTTTTGTCACAGCTGGTGGGTGAGCCCACCAGGGGAGGGACTGTGTTGCAGCTGCTGTTTGCAAATAGAGATGGGCTGGTGGGAGATGAGGTGGCTGGAGGCCACTTGGGGCAGAGTGATCATGAAATTACAGAGTTCTCGATATTTGGTGAAATCAGGAGGAACATCAATAAGACTTTTACATGGGGCTTCCGGAGGGCAGATTTTGGCCTGTTTAGGAGACTTAATCAGAGAGTTCCATGGGAAGCAGCCCTTAAAAACAAAGGAGTCCAGAAAAGGTGGGCATGCCTCAAAAGAGAGATCTTGAGGGCACAGGAACAGACTGTTCCTGTGTGCTGAAAGATGAGTCGACAAGGCAAACATCCAGGCTCGATGGGCAATGAGGTTTTGAAGGAACATAGAAATAAAAAGAGGATGCATCATCTTTGGAAGGAGGGTCAGATTTCTCAGGAAATATTAAAGGGGTTTGCTAGGGCATGTAGGAAAAAAATTAGAGGGAGGTTAAAGGGCAGTTCAAACTTAATTTGGCAACTTTTGTAAAGGATAATAAAAAATGTCTTTACAAATACATTAACAGCAAAAGGAACGGTAAGACCAACCTTTGTTCTCTACTGGATATGGGAGGGAACTCACTAACTGCAGATGAAGAGAAGGTGAAAGAGCTTAACTCTTTCTTTGCCTCGGTCTTTAGTGGGAAGATGTCTTGTCCTCAGGACAACTGTCCTTCTGGGTTGGTAGATGGTGTCAGGGAACAGAATGGTCCCCTTGTTATCCAAGAGGAGGCAGTCAGAAAACTGCTGAGCAGCTTGGATGGTCATAAATGTATGGCACCAGATGGGATCCATCCCAGGGTGATGAGGGGACTGGCAGATGAGCTTGTGTAGCCACTCTCCATCATTTACCAGCAGTCCTGGCTCACTGGTGAGGCTCCAGATGACTGAAAGCTGGCCAGTGTGATGCCCATTCACAAAAAGGGTGAGAAGGAGGATCGTGGTAATTACAGGTCAGTTGGCCTGACCTCAGCACCTGGTAAGTTAATGGAACAGTTTATACTGAGTGTCATCCCACAGCACTTACAGGATGGCCTGGGTATCAGACCCAGCCAGCACAGGTATAGGAGGGGTAGGTTGTGTTGGACCAACCTGGTCGCTTTTTGTGACCAGGTAACCTGCCTGGTGGATGCAGGAAAGGCTGTGGGTGTTGCCTATTTGGACTTCAGCAAGGCCTCTGACACGGTCTCCCAGAGCACACTCCTAGACAAGCTGGCAGCCCACGGCTCAGACAGGAGCACTCTGTGCTGGGTTAGGAACTGGCTGCATGGCCGGGCCCAGAGAGTGGTGGTGAATGGTGCTGCATCCAGCTGGGGCCAGTCACCAGTGGTGTCCCTCAGGGGTCTGTGCTGGGGCCAGTTCAGGTCAATATTTTTATTGATGACATGGATGAGGGGATTGAGTCCTTCATTAGTAAATTTGTAGATGACACTAAGCTGGGAGTGTGTGTTGATCTGTTGGAAGGTAGGAGGGCTCTGCAGACAGACCTGGAATGGTTGGATGGATGGGCAGAGTCCAATAGGGTGAAGTTTAATTAAAGTCCAAGCCCTGAGTCCTGCATTTTGGCCACAATAACCCCCTGCAATGTTATAGGCTGGGGACAGTGTGGCTGGACAGTGCCCAGGCAGAAAGAGACCTGGGGGTACTGACAGCCAGCTGAACATGCGCCAACAGTGTGCCCACATGGCCAAGAAGTCCAATGACATCCTGGCCTGTATCAGGAATGGTGTGGCCAGCAGGAGCAGGGAGGTCATCCTTCCCCTGTACTTGGCACTGGTGAGGCCACACCTTGAGTGCTGTGTCCAGTTCTGGCCCCTCAGTTTGGGAAGGACGTTGAGATGCACGAACGTGTCCAGAGGAGGCAACAAGGCTGGTGAGGGGCTTGGAACACAAGCCCTGTGAGGAATGACTGAGGGAGCTGGGAGTGTTCAGCCTGGAGAAAAGGAGATTCAGAGGCGACCTTATCACTCTCTACAACTTCGGAACGAGTGATAAAGTATTGGAATGGTCTGCCCGGGGAGGTGGTGGAGTCATCGTCCCTGGATGTGTTTAAGAAAAGACTGGATGTGGCACTCGGTGCCATGGTTTAGTTGAGCTGTTAGGGCCGGCTGGACTTGATGATCTTGAAGGTCTCTTCCAGCCCAGTGATTCTGTGATATTATCTATGGTGAAATGCAGCACCTCGTTCTGATCTTCCAGTTGTATACATTACAGATAAGTCTTTTAACTTTAACTGGGTTTAATATAACATGAATTTGAACTAGGGTGACTGTAAATAATTATGGATGTGATTTAATGAAAATTCTAGTTCACACTTTTCAATACTCCACCCGGGAAGATAAAGTGTCAATTTGTTGATAAGCTTTCTGTAGAGTATTTTGGATTAACAAGTTGATGAGAAAGATTAGCTTCTGCCTGATTTAGGATTCTTCTGTCTTCCACAGCTGGGTGAATACCTTATGGGACATCGGACTGGGGTTCTTAGCTGGACTCAGAGCCTACACAAGGCCAGGCTGGATGGGGCTCTGAGCAACCTGGGCTAGTGGGAGGTGTCCCTGTCCATCCCTGTCCCATGGCTGCGGGGTTGGAACTGGATGATCTTTAATGTCCCTTTCAACCCAAACCATTCCGTGTTTCTATGAGTGCACCTCCCATGATGTATTACAGTTTCCTCCTTGGTAAATTACCCTTATGTCTTTATGGATAATTGCTAGGGCAGCACTCTCACTGCTCATGGTATATCTGATAGTACATTTTAAGGAAGAATGGCATGAGTTCTTTTCAGAGCTAAGTTTGAGAAAGAACAAGAATTTTTATTCCACAATTTTTTCTAACCTTTCAAGAGCTCTGCTTCTTTTTTGCAATGAGGAATGGAAATCTGGAAATAATTATGCCTTTCAGAATTGCTTTTTGATGGTTTTCTGAGAACTTCTTTGGAAGTTTAGTTGAAAGTAACAAACAATTATTTTTATATTCTCTTTATTATTTTGCAATATATTTTTTCTATTGTTTTTCTGTCACTTCTCTACGATTCCATAGGTGCATTCGTCTTGGTCTATTTTATATGATGAGCTGAACTATGGTTCTGATTTGATGAATGAAATTTCCTTAGTCTACATGAGAAATTATTTTTATGCTGCAGAGAAGTGTTGTATAAATAAGGGCTATGAACAAAACTGCGACCCCTTGACACCAATGTCAATCAATTTCCACATGTAAGAAGGCAGAATTAAAATAAACTTTAAAGCTTAATTCTAGCTTTTAGCTATTTTTCAGTTATTTAACTTTCAGAATAAATTACTTATAAATTACCACATACAACCACCCTGTTGTCTGAGGTTTGCTGCAGGAATTGTGACACAGGGAAGCATTTATGGCTTTATAAGGAGGCTCTGGTACATCTGATAAGAAATGCTATTATTCTTATTCTTATTCTTCTTATTCTTATTATTATTATTATAGTCCATTTTTCATGTGAATCATTTAATAATATGGATGCTTACATTAGGAGTTGGGTTTAAAGTTTGTTAAATGCCATTCCTGTTTGCACCACTAGAGATCCTAAAATCTGTGTCACCTTTCAGCTCCTCTTGTTGAGTGACAGTGTGAAAGGTGGCCCCTGGAAATATCATTATTGGGTAATTGAAGTGACAGGCTTTTAAGGAAAAAAAAATTCAAGTGTTCTTAATTTTGTTAGAAAGTAATTCATATCCTTCTGAACTTCATTTTAAAAGATTCTTTTTGTTTCAGAGTCAGCCTCCTGTTGAACCATATATTTGTATCCTACATATAAGTGCTTTTAAACACTTCATATCTTTCAGGTCAGATCTTTATTTTTAGGACAAAACAGGTCTGAAATCAGAGTAAACAAGCATTCAACTGCATATTAAAATAACAATTAGTAGAGTGTTAAGATGGCCAGCTGGTATAGAAAAAATGTATAATACCTGTAATTATAATTGAATATCAGAAATAGTTATAATCACTTTCCTGAAACATAATGTAGCCTTAACTATTTTGATACTACTTTCAAAAGAGAAGTAGGTAATGCTACTGGTACTCAAATCCATTTTTCAAACCCTTAGAAAGAAGCAGCTATAAAATTTTAATAATTGGCAATGTAAGATCCCAGGAGAACTGTCCTTTATTCTGTTATGTGTTTACACAATTAACAAAGATATGATGCTGGGAAAAAAGTAATTATGTAATTTATGCCAACTAAAGATGTGGTCACAGGTGTTTGATGTTTTTAACCTTTCTTTGTGGTGCAGTAGGCTCAAAAACTCACTCCTTACTTTCTCCAATTACTGTAATTATATAGTGGATTCCCCTTATTGTTAAGTGGATTGCAATGTGAGTAATATTTACTGTCCTTTGAAGATATTCTGGATGTATTAAAATGCCATTACACTTAATTACCACAACATATCCACTTGAAGTATCAAATCAGTAGTAGAAATCTTAATAAATTGAGTTTTACAGGAATGGTAACTGTTATAAATCCAACCTTAATAGACCAAACTAAGACAGTTTAATTTTCAATCACATTTTTATACCACCAGGAGCCAAATAGTCTCCTCTTTGCCCAAAACATACCTTCTCAGACATTCAGGATGTCAAAGCCTAAAGCCCCGTATCAGTAAGAATTATTTCTCTGCAGGGAAAAGATGAGCAGGAAATAAAAGTTTCATATTTTACATAGCTGTAGAGGTAAGGTTTAGGCATTGTAGAAGAGATGGGTTCCTTTTCTTGTATCAGGTGGCATTTCAGCACATAACTGAAAACTGCTGATCGCCTCATTGCCCATCACTGCCATGTGCATTTTTTAGCAAATAAATTCAGATGCAATGCAAAAAAAACTTCTTTAGCAGGGCTGTTTTCCATAAAGGCTTTACATTGGCAGTACAAAGGCAGCAGCAGAATAGGCACGGCACCACTGTTGCCTTGGCTGCTCTGAGCTCTGGCAAGCCCTATGGCTGTTCCTGCTGCTGCTCCCATGGCTGAAGTACAGCACAGCAACAGGAACAACAGCAGGTACTCACCACAGACACTGCTGTCCACTGTTCTTGCCTGAGCTCATGGAGCTTGAAACACTCTGCACCAAGGCTCTCACCTTTAGAATGGCAAAATTTTAACTGTTATTGAGAAGTCCTGAGCTGTCTCTGCTTCCAGTTTTATGCACTTTAGAGAAAAACATGAGTTCTATTTATCGGAAACTGGCCTACATAGGGCTGACATAAACTGCATTGCCTTAGATCAGAATATGCTTAACTCTTTAAACCATTAGTTTACAAAGTAGATGAAGCAAATTAGGCAGCTTTTTACCTGTTTCTTTAATAACATTTTCTTAACCATTTTACTCTTATAAAGTGGAAGACATCTACCCAGGAAAAAATCAAGCGTTCAGACAGCTCAAGGAGATGTTTTCTTGAAAAAAACAGGGGAATTTTTGGTTTGTCAATTGGTATTCATGCTTACTTTAGTTGCAATATTATCTAAATCTGAGTAGTCCACCCAGAACATTAAAAACATAAATATAGAAGGTACCTGACAGCAAGCAAACCTGTTCATCCATTTTGTCTTCAGTAAAGGAAGACTCAGCTAAAGCATTTCTAGTCATGGACATTTTTTAGCATCAGAGCACGTGTGTAAGCGTCAGAGCAATCCCTTCTGAATCAAAAATTATTTGGCATATTTGAATACCTTCACCAACATTGATAATAATACCTACATGGGGATGCTAATTAACTGGCACTGATCTTGTAGCTGATAGAACAAGCAGCATCTTTTCTGCCAAAGGAGTATAAAGCCAAGCCAACAGCACACAAAAAGGTAAGGGCGCTTAGGAAAGATATCCTTCTTTAAAGGCAGAATTTTTCATATGTATAGTATGTGTTTCTCAATGAAGCACCAACACAAGTAGGAAATTCTGAGGCCTCAGAACAACTACATTCTGGTTTTCAATAAATTCTTACCAGGGATTCCAAGAAGCAATGAATGGATAGCCTAGTGTGATGCAGAAATCCATAGAACCTGCTCCACAGAGGACCTATTATTCAGGTGTACGTCTCCATGTGGTGACCAAACACAGCAGAAACCCAGAGGTAGCACAAGAATTGATCACTGAGTCCTGAAGGCAGAAATTTCCCAAAATGGAGTAGGGAACAGAAATCCATCAGGGATCTATTTACAAACTGCAGCTTCCCAGCAGAGTGTGTTTAATGCACATACCAAGGTAGCAGTCAAGGAAGATATTTTATATTCTAGGTCTCAGCTCAAGATCCACTCCGCCTTTAGCTCATGGCTGTTCTTTGGGGAGTGGGACATATGTTCCCATCAATGCACAGCTCCTCCCTCATCTTCAACTCCTCATCTCATGCCTGCCTTGCTGGTCTGTGGATTTGAAATAGTGTACAGTACTTAGAGACTTTAGGTTTAAGAGAATATTTTAGTGTGGTTTCTGTCTTTTTTTCTCAACCAGCTGAACTCTACAGATAACAAGGAATTGTTTTGATTGTGCATATTCAGGGCTTATGGGTTCTGCAGTAACTTCTTAGAAATCCTGTCACTCTTTTTAGCAACACACAAAAGAAAACACAGCTTGAAGAATAACAAAAGAAATATTATGCCCGGGGATTGAAAAAATTCCTTTCAACAAATCACCATGCACATAAGCACACCTTGCAGCTCATTTCCCTGAAGAAGAGCAGCTCAGCTTGAGAAACAGTTTACCTAACAGGATGGGGAGATAGACAACACCATGGAAAGTAATCCTGCTTTGTAAACAGCAAAAATACCACAGGGGAGATGCCTAGGGTTGTTAGGAATGCTTTACTGCTAAGCAGATTTTTGTAATAAATATAACCATTTTAACAAGAACCTAAAACTTAGGATTTTTTTCCAGTTAGTTGAGAAAGAATGTTCAGCTGCAAAACCAGGGCTTTTGTTTCCTTACTTTTCAGGATCTCTTGAAGTATAATCTATTTTCCCTTGTTTCAAAACTATACATTCCCTTCCATAGCTGTCTAAGCAGGAGAAAAGCATTGTAGGCATTCAGTGAATGGCGTGAGACCATTTGCTACCTTCACCGTTACTCAGCCAGGCTAAGATAAGCAAAATAGCAGAAAAAGCTCTGGCAGGGCAATTCACAGTAAAAATGTCTTTGATGGTTCTCATGCATCCCCACATAACCTTTCTTCCTTCCAGGAAGAAAACCAGTCAGTCTTTTATCCACCCAAAGTGGAAAGAAGAGTTCTTGGGAGTAGCAAAATCAGGAATCTATTTCCTGCAAAGAAGAGTTGAAGAGATAGAGTGTGTTTTCTCTACCATGCCAGGGCTGTGAATCTGAGTATAAGGAAATAAACAAATTATCCCAAAGCTGGTAGAAGAGAAGCTTGAACAATCACCTCACCATATACTCAGTACTGATCTTATGCCCTGCATTATAAAGGCTACCCTCGTTCTTTGTTTTCCTCTACTCTTTGTTTTCCTCTAGTCACTGTCCTTTCAAAATCTGAGGTTTTTCACTTCAGCAGTGGGAAGGAATACTTAGAGACAGACTGTGTTCCTCTCCCCCCTGACAGCTCTCCCTCTTTCCTGCAAAGTGGTGCTTCACAGGTGACTTGTGAGGCAAGAAATGGAAGAGCTTTGTCCAGCAATGCAATTCTCTCCTGTATATATGAGTTTTAGGAAGAAGGGAAATGCTTGAAAACATGCAATGAATTCTTACCCTATGACCTTTTATGAGGACAGAAGGGTCCTCTTCAGTCACCACAACCAAAATACCACTGCTGAGGACTCAATACATCCTTATTCCTAACTAAGCAGTCTTACAGATCAGAGATAGGTGAGACACTTCAGTCAGAACCATCATCTTTTGTCATTTAACGCAGTCAAGTCAGTGGTACAGAACTTAGACACTTCTGTGCTGAGCCAGATATCACCTGGATTCCACCCAAAACACCAGATACCTCATCTGGCCCATGCCTTGAATCAGACAAGGGTATATATAATCGTAGAACACAATTTAAGCTTTATCCAGAGAGCTCATTATTGCCTAGAGGAAACTAGCCTTAAAAAAAAAAATTAAATGGAAAAAAAAGCCAGCAACACCAAATGCGCTGATGTAACAAAACCAAAAGAATTTCCCTTATCTTTCATTCTGGGCTATGTGGCAAGGAAAGAAAATCACCACAGACTATTCTGCTTTTGTAACTGCTGCTCCCCAGTTAGGAGATGTTGGTCACTTACACAACTGGATTCTATCTATAAAGATGAAATCTGCTGCCTTGGTTCCTTTCTCCATTACTGCCCAAGTGTAACTTCAGCTGTGGAATAAAGAAGATATTTCTATTTTTCCTGAAGACAGAATAGAAGCTGACTTCCATGGTTGGGCCAGAGTTGTTCCAGCAGTATCATGGAACATTTTAATGCCATGAAACTCAGGAGAGTGTCCTAGATGGCAGCAGCATGAGGGCAAGCACTGTAAGGAACACAGTTCAGTTTCTGGGAAGAACATCTTGTATGTCAGCACAACAATGGTCCCACATGGATATAGGAAGAGGCAGTCTCTAGGGCACTAGGATGAAATCAGAGCAGGAAAGGGCAGGTAGGAAGCCTTTGCTGCCATCCTCAATGCCACATGGCAGAGAGAGGGGACCTCCTGACATGCACTTTTTGAGCTGAAGGAGTTTTAATAGAGCAGCTCAGAGCCGGTTGTGATCCAGCACCCAACCAAGCCCATCTATTTTGGGCTGAGCTCCAGGGCCATTATCTGCCTGCAAACACACAGTACCAGCCTGGCATGGCATAAACACTGTGGCTGCACATGAGCATGCTCTGGGCAGCACTCATGTGCTGGGGTTACAACATTCTCTCTTCCAGACTATATATAAATTGCTTGGGATGCGCAGTGGGACTTGATGTTTTGTACATCAGCTACCATACTGAGGGGGGTTGGAAAATAGTAGCAGCAGCAGAATAAAATCAACGGAGTGACATTTAAAAATCACTGCAAAGGAATGTTCTCAGTGCTGATGTCTTGTTTGTCTTCAGCTGCAGCTCAGGGCAGAGAGGCCATATAAAGCAGCAGAGAAGGGAGGATGCTCAAGGAAGCTGTGGCTGTCTGGTCACTTTGTGAGTTTTTAAAGAGCAGTCTTGATTTCTGATTTCAGTGCAAAAATACATGTTGCCCACACTCTTTTCTCAGGAATTGCACCACAGTATGAAATACTCTCAAGTTGCAAACTGCACAAGGGAAAAGTGCATTTCCTTTGCCACATGTCTTATTTTGAAACCTCAGATATTTTGTAACTGGGTTTGCAAAAGCACAATCCACTTCCACAACTCATAGAGAACTGGGACACAAGTAGGAGCAATCAGTCTGATTTCTTCTATTCTAGAGCCTTGAGAGAAAATGTAATTTTCTAGAATTTTATAATCATTTTGTTTGAATATTAAAATATGCAAAAGCACTCAAGGAGCAAAGTCAGTAGTTCCGGTTCTTGTATTGCACCTAAGTAAATCAGGATTAATTAAATTAAATTCCTGGGTTCATTTTTTAAAATACACAATAAATATATTATTTCCTTCTGAAATTTCCTTACCATGCTAGGGCAGAACAGAGGGAAATGGACTTGTTTTGATGCAAAAATTAGTAAAACTAAAGACAGGATCAGATTTGCTGACTAAAAATATCTACAGAAGAAAAAAATTGGCACCTGGTCCAAGGGGAAGTAATGAATGCATAGCTGATGCAGAGTGATAATGGAGTACACCCCCAGAAATGATTGTAAAGTGAATCTTGAAATCAAAAAACCTTATTTCTAGTCCCAGGGATTTTGATTAAAATCCACTTGAAAAGAATGTCTGATGATTTGGTACTGAGATTACTTCAATTAGTGGAAAGTGTAAGAAACAAAAGGAATAAAATACTTTTAATCTCAAAAAAGGAGAGCTTCCTGGGGTGTGGGGTTGAAGCATACATGCTGGAAGCATGATAAAGCTTTCCCGTGAGGAGTAATGAGTTAGTGAACCTTTTTCAAGTACAACCCTTTTCTTTTTGAAGCTAATATTTGCCTTGTAGTAGCAGAGTTTTGCAGTCACTACAAAGTGCTTGTTCGTTTCTGGTGTAGCTACAGCCACAGTCAGGGGCTGAAATGAATAGGTGCCTTTCAGTTGCCTTTTCAAGTGTGATCTGTAATGATAAATGGGTCTTGGGGCTCTGGTTGGCACAGGGGATTGACAGAAGTCTGCTAGAGCTGCTTTTCCATGGCAGTGCCATTTATAATTTAGCCTTCCCAGCCTGAGAACTACTCTGATTTTACCCAAAACCCAGCCAAGGGTTTGAAGGTGCAATGCCATGTGACTACAAGATGGTTGAATTGCTATGGGTCCTGATCATCCCTTCTTTTTTCAACTTTTTTTTTTTTTGTGATAAAAACTAAAATCTCATATAAGTGTTCTAGGCAAAATGCAGAATATGCTCTGCAAATATTTGTTACACTGTTGCAAACCTACCTGGAAAACAATTCTGCTGGAACTTTAAATGTATTTAATTCAGTCTATAAATACAGATAGAATCAGAGGAACTAATCAAGAGCTTGCAGATATAAACTTACCACTTTTGCTACTGAAGGTACTGACTGCAGTTAAATCACCAATCCTAGCAACCCAATCCCTAGCCTTTTAAGAAAAGGGGGATTGCCTTTCACCAAATGTGACTATCCTAAACTGGGATACCATACCAAAGGTGCTTCCACACATACGTTTGATCCACAGTTTCCACCCAGCTGGCTGAAAGCTGTGATTTGCTAAAACATGTCCTGAAATACAAGTAATCAAATGACATTAATATAGTCCTAGAGAGACACAGGCAATGTGGAATTCATAGCTGCTTCCAGCATTTTTGAGGTATCATCTGGGGGACAAAATCACAAGTAACTCAGCATTGTGATGAATGAGTATAAAACAGAGGGGATGCAAAAAATCCACATCAGGATTATAAGGAGAAGATTAATTCCTACTAAGGTAGAATTTTGTGATAAACATCTATACACTACAGCAAAGTTCTCTGAAAAACTCATGCTATGAAAAACCAGAAAGGTAACACCTACCTTAACTGAGATAAAGACAGATGTGAATTTGAACTTCCCACAGTTAACACTTGTATTGCTAAAGGTAGCGATTATTAGCATACTTAAATTTAACACTAATTTAAATAGAAATAAAATGTTTGCTTTGAATACTATAGTCATGAGTTACAATCAGAATTTGTTTTTCTAATTACACAGCTAGAATACACCCACTTTTACCAAATAAGTGTGCTCCAGGATCTAAGCTTCTACTAAAAAATATTTCTAGTCCTTGTGGTTGCAAAGCTAACTCTAAAAACACGAACATCCTACTACTAAGAAAGTCTCAGCATCACAGACTTAGAGAAGATGAACAAAATGGTAGTGCAAGAGTGAGGAGGTTTAGTGACTTTGTTTTTCCATAGAACTATTCATGAGGGCTGAAATACCCCTTACTTGAGTTAAAATAGCTAAATTAGGGCTCAGTACTTTGTATGGACTCAATAATTTTTCATTTATGACACTTACATTGAATACTGCCAGTTTACTGTCAGCATGTGTAAAGGGTGATCTTCTGTGACTCTGCAGCCAGTCATAGATTTGATTATCCTGAATAATTCTGTGTCCTATATTTTGTGTGTATACTTGCTACCAAAGTCCAGTTCCAAGACATGTTCAAAGCTTCAACAGTTATAGCTAGAAATATTACTCCTTATATGCTAATTCTTCACAACTGTGCACATGAATCACTGTACTAATATTTATTATGCAAATGCCTCCTTGGAAATACTGCTCTAAGCCTCAGTCACTCACATCTTTCCAATGGATGCCTTTCTGTTGCCTTGAAGCACAGCCCACATGTTTGCACGGTTGTCTTTTAAAATGCAATATGGAACAAATTATGCATGCACAGTGTTTTCTTCACACTCCTCAGAGTCTGGCACTGGATGTTGCCATGAGTTACACAATGGTACATTTATGATGACAAGAATCTACTTGCGTGCAGCACCAGGACTTGCCTCTGAGGTATTTCATTATGGACCCTGAGTTATGTTGAGACTGTCTGGTTCTGGGACACGGCAATCACAACCATTTATGACTGGCTTGAGTTGGATTTTCATTATTCAGTACTGCTGGTAGGTTCACAACAATAAAAAGAAATATTTTAACAATGCAATTTACTATTGCAACACCACGAGGTCAACATTTTATGTAAACTTTCAACTTCTGTGCTTCCACAGTAGCAGTTAGTTCCCAGATCCACTCAGTACTAAGGTAATGGAGAATTCAAGGTTACTTTGGCTGTGTCTAAGACAGGAAATAACTACAATTGTGGCATACTTGATAGGTTACTGTTTAAATATTCTGATTATTTTGTATCTTCTCTTTAGCTCCTCGCTCAGAAGTGGCCTTTTGGAAATACAGAATTTGGACAGTTTCTTTGCAAATTCCTTCCCTTTATCCAGAAGGCATCAGTGGGAATCACAGTCCTTAACCTGTGTGCCCTTAGTGTGGACAGGTACAGTATGTTTTACTCTTTTGCCTCTGTTCTTGCACGTGCAGATTTCCTAAATCTGGAGCATTAAGCATGGTCTTTTTAGCAGGCAGTTACAATGCAGATATAACTTAGATTCTGGTCTTTTATATTCTGGCTAATGCCAAGCATCACATTTGGGGCTCAAAGTATGATATTAAGTCCTTGGGCTAATGAACTTTACATGTTTTTTAAAGGTATTTAAAAGCTCTGGTAAAGCATTATTTCACCTTTTACCAGACAAAAATTTACTGGGGTTTTACTAAGTATTCAGATTTCTTTCTTTCATATGAACTCATGGGGTTTTTTTGTATTTGAACAAGATCATAATCTTTAGGCTTAAAAATTAGCTTTTCAACTCACTGCCTATGGACAATAAACAAGGGTTTATTCTGATAACTTTCAAAACTAACAGAGCTCTACTGAAAAATATGCTGGAAACTTGCTTTGATACTTTGACATAAGTAGTTTGAAAAACTAATGCCTCTGCTATTTTTTCTTAGTACATGAAATGCAATAGCAGATGAACACTTGACTTCTGTAAAAGTTGGTTTTATGCCTTGAGTTACTTGCTCGTGTTCTACTCCAAAATACCAGTACCTCTAAATACAGGAAATACTGTTAAATAAAATGCAGTATGTGTATTAGTACAGGGACACAAAGAAGCTTTTAAATTAATCTTGGTTTGGCTTTACAGAAAAAGTTAATGTATAAGGTTTGCAGTGGATAAATCACTTGGTAGTATCCATACCTAAAATACAGTTCCTTACTGCATTAGTACCTCATTAGCCAAAGCCATAAATAAAAAAAGAAATTTGAAAAAAAATTTTAAAAGGTAATACAAGTAACTGTTCTACTTCCATTTTTTGAGTCTGAGAACTACAAAACCAATTCTATTTCTCAAACAATATCTGCCCAGCATTAAGTAAAATCCCATGGACCACTCTAAGGAATAAATCATAGATCAAGCACATGAAACATACAGTTTGTTAGATAAATTCTGACAACTGCAGTTTCACTAGATGAAGTTCCACTGTCATATACATTTTTATAAATTGGAACTAGCTCAGCTGAAGCTACCTTTTTGTAGAAAAATATATTTTTACAAGGACTGATTTGCTAATCCTCACAACAACCAAATGCTGTTTCCATTTGAGTATAAAATCTGGTATGGGATCAGACTCAGACTATTTAATTTCCTCCCTTAGCTTAGACACTTTGCCAAGGACATATTCTTTATCATCTGTTGCTACTCTAGTAAGTGGTTTCAGAGAATCTGTGTTAGGAAACAGATGTATAGAGCCAGATTCTGATATTGGCTAACAAGCCAATATCAGAATCTGGCTCAATACCATGAAAGAATCTAGCTTCAATCACCATGAAAGCTCAGAGCACCTCCAATGAGTTAGACTGGACACTGGAAGTTTGGCACAGAATTCCACATCAGCTAATGGTTGCTTTCTAGAATGGAAAATTAGTAAATATGAAATAGTGTGCTGTCACAGTTGGACTATTTCTGGTTTATGGGCAAGTTAATTCTTGCTTTAAAAAAGCTCCTGAAAGTTATCTTGTTTACAGTTATTTTGGGTCTCTGTATACTGCATTCTATGGCACATAAAAGATAGAGTCAATCGGTAGAGTGAATCCAGAGCTCCATATTTTTACTCGTTGTTGACTCTCTATCCCTGTTGCAGACCACAGCCTTAAGTTAGAACAGGATTCTTTTTTTTCCTATCAGGAAAATCCTTGTGCTAACTACATCCTATTGTGAAGCTCCCCTCATTACTACTGCCCTGGAGTGACTTGCCCTAACAGTGTATTAAGGTTTAACTGTGCGTGCCCAAGGGGAACAATGGCCACTCACATGTGGAGAGGGTTTTAAGAGGCTGGCAGAAAGCCAGCCATTCACCCTTCGGAGGAAGCTCACTTCGAAGTTGCCTCAGATGCCCCCCAGGCATTTTTAAACTCTAGGTCACGATGGTGACGATAGTGTGACTCTTTCTAAACAGTGCCTGAGTGTGACTAAGAGGAAGGATATTTCCCTGCCTGAATTTTTACTCTTGCTTATGTCTTGGGCATAATGATTTTGATGAAGAAATTGGTTGAAGAAGAAAAGTGAAGATATGGATCTCATTTCACATGTATACACTCTCTTCTTGCCTCCTCTACATAGCACAGTGCAAAGAACAGTAATCCTAAACTAGATATTTTTATCTGGACCAACTCACAGTAAGTGTATGAGACAAGTCAAGATTTTGCCACTAAAATAAAACTCTAAGAGCTTTATTGTATTAAGGTAGTTGCATAAAATGAAGAACAGCTGGAGTTGCTAATAACAAAGCAGAACAGTTCAGTATCAGCAGCAGCAGGGACATTTAGGAACTGTCCTGGCACTCATCTTGACAGTGGCTGCTTCCTACGTGCTTGATCCTGTCCTTTATGTTTCCTGCATTGCTTTTCACTCTTACAAAGGGCTGATGATACAGAACAGACACTTGTTATATTACAGGGCCATTTGAACACCTAGTTTTCTAATTAACACCTAATTTCTAATCTAAGTTAAAAGGAATAGGGGAACAAAAGCACCCACTGATGTTCTCAGATCCAGACAATATGTCTTTCTGAAAGAAATGCTTTAAGCATGTTATAACTAGATAGGAGTGCAAAATATTTAATTTTGTGTATGTATACAAGTTGACAGCACATGCATGAGCAGTTGAAAATGAAAAAGGGAGAGAGAAGAGGGGCCACAACATCAAGCAGAGGACAGGAAGTGACCTGGGGAAAAAAAGCGAACATTTTAGACGTGATTGGAGGCAAGAGGGAAATAAACAGAACTAAAGGAAAGTTAGCCAAATCTCACACAGATTTTAGAGTGAGGAATTAAATGCAATGCATTATGCATGTATTTTATGTCAGGTCCCTGGCAGACATCCTATGTTTTCCAAGTATGAGGGAAATAAACCCTGCAGTACTTTCTCACTCTTGATTGTGGGAGGTTTGTGGCTAGACAAACAGACAAACATCCTCTATATTACATAACCCACAGAACACCCACCTGAAAAATTATTACTACTGAAATTATTATTACTACCACTATTTTTCAAATCACTCCTACAGCAGTGAGTAAAGAGACCAAGTAATGGCAGCTTAATATTCATTCAGCAAATTCTGATCTAATTACTGAGCTTCTTATGTTTTAGCTGAAAATATCCATAAAATTATTCAGCTAACAATTCTTTATTTGAGAGTTATTTTAATTGTAAACTGGAAAAACAATCAGTAAAATACATATAGGACCCAAATCCTTACTGTTGTGCATAGTGATCTCCTCATGTGCAAAACAGATGTAACTCAAAAGAACAGGTACAAAAATGCAAGAAAGCAAATAACTGGATTCACAGTTTACAAGTCATTGTTTGTTACTCTTATATTTACAGAGGTAACATAAAACAAGCTTTACATTTGCTACTTGAAAAATATATGCAGTGTACAAGCCCCTGTTTGCTAAAAGCATCAGACAGTCAAGGATGGGCTAGTACCTTGTGCAGCTGACAGAAATTATTGTAAAATTGCCAGTCTTTAGAAAGTAAACTTTGAACTGATTGTTAAATTTCCAAAGTTCACAAATACTTGTGCATTTGTGTGAAAGGTTAAGTTTCAATGAATATTCCATTTGGTGATGAAAGCCAGAATTTGATATTTGGCAAAAAGAATATGACAGGATGACAAATTATTTAAAATTAAATTTGGATTTAATATGAATATTTGTGAGAACGTAAGATACTGGATATTTCTTTCTTAGTTCTCCCAGTATAATTCAACTTGTTTCGAGAGTCTCAGAATTCTAATCTCAGAGACCTCCTCCCCTTTTTCACATTCTTGGAAGACAAGGATGCCTTTAGATGATATTCTTATTTTTAATGTAGAATTCCAAGCTGTAGTTTGCATTTTTATGCTCGAAGTATTTCTACACACATTTCTGTAGAAATGATGCTCTGAGAGCCTGTCTGTAGTTCACCTGTGACTGTGTTCTTTATGACATTGCTGTAGATATCAAGGCAAAGCTTTCCAGTCTGTTTTCTGCAGGGGTGATGGCAGCCCCTGACACTTCCCAGTGATATTGGGTAACAATGCTTGCTCAAGTCTTTGTGAGGGGCTTAAGCCTGGATTTGCATTCAGGCATTGTCATTCCCCTAACACTGAGGCTACGAGGGGGAATTCCCAAGTCTTCCATCTAGTTAATAAGCACACTTCCAAACTAAAAAGAGGCTGTGATACAAGAAATCAGAAGAAATTATTTGTGTGTGAATCCAGTGTTACTGTATTGGTTAAAGGAGGGCTTAGAAAGCCTTTCAGTAACCAAATTTTCCTGATCTCTGTAGCCTAGGTCCTGTAGCCCTCAAAAAATGGTTTTTCCGATCAGAAGCTCCTCATTCCTTCCATCTTGGTTGGACTTGATGATCTCAAAATGTCTTTTCCAACCTAGTTCATTCTGTGATTCTGTGATCTCAAAAATTCCAAATCCAGTATTTCCCTTCTTAATATGATATTTTTTAAGCAGACAAACAATTTTTCTTGACTTTTTTTATCCTCAACCAAAGAAGACTATTTCATCAGCGAATGCCATATATCCATGCAGCACTGTCATTCCAAACAGGAAGGTGCTATTATTTTAAGGAAGCAAAATAAGTTCAGAACAGTTACATCATTAACAGTTCAGAAGCTGTTACTTCATTAATGACACAGAGCTCTCCAGAATGAATTTCAGATTGTTACAAGATCAAAAATCATATTGGTTCTTTACAATATTCTGTCTTTGCTAAATTGTTGGAAATGCTAAGCAAGTAGTTTACTGCAGTAATTGTAGGACAACAGTTAAATCTACTACTGAAAATTTAGTTTATGGACTGGATTGCACTTTGTATCCCATGCCTATCTGTCTTCTCTGGATAATTTTACAACCTTCTAACCAGAGCTGACAGAGAGATTGAGGTCTCAAAGCCAATAAATTTCTATAAGCTCATTGAAAACTGAGAGACAACTAGAGGAGAAAGATCCTTTAAGTTCATTGAACAGTGTAAACAGAACAAATGCCTTTTCACTTCATCAAGAGTATTTTCCCAGTGTTTCATTGCCTGGAAGCTGACAGCTTTGGGTAGCACTGCTGCTACAGCTGAGGTAGCTGAAGGAGATGGATGCTTTGTATCTGTTAGAATGGCTGTGTGCCTGGAAGCTCTTTTCCCTCTGTTATGGCAGTTATTTAGTGAAAGATATAGTCTGTCCTCACAAACCTTGCCTGCTTTTATTAGAAAGCATTAGTGCAGTCCACCCAGCAGAATTCCACACAATCCCACACCCAAGCAGAACAGGAGCAGCCGGCTCTCTGCTCTCCAGCCCTCCATGTGCCCTGATATGGCCTAGGTAAATTGATAGCTGGCAGAGGCCCTGGAATAGGCAGAAAAAAACCAAGTAATACAAGTCTCAGATGTCAGCTTTAGGAATTTACTTGCCATACGACACTGAACCATGAAGTTTTAAGAAGGAAACCGTGGGCTGGAAACTAACACCTGTCTCTTTCAGGTACAGAGCAGTTGCATCCTGGAGCCGTGTTCAGGGGATTGGAATCCCCATGATCACTGCTATTGAAATTTTCTCCATTTGGCTTCTGTCCTTCATACTGGCCATCCCAGAAGCAATTGGCTTTGCTGTGGTACCTTTCAAATACAAGGATGCAAGTTATGTTACCTGCATGCTCAAACCTACAAATGATTTCATGTTGGTAAGTAACATCCTGTCTTCTCTTTTTTGGAACCCACAGTATGTGGGTTAGACAATTAAGATACTGGATGATAATAGAGTTTATTCATGCATTAAACTGCAAAATGTATTCTAAAGTGTATTGGTGCAAAGAGGATCCTATGTTCACAGTGACTTTTCTCTGTGTTCAGCCAGAGAGATTAAATGGGGCTTTACTGCATTTTCATTTCTTTGCTACTGAAGATTCTTACTACAGACATTTGCAATTCACACCTGCTGAAAGTACAATCAAGAGATGTATCAGGGTAGCCAGAGCCTTGAAAAGTTTTGAGTTTCAAGGTACAACACCTTGGAGCTTGTAAATGTCAAAACACATGTTTTACCATGATTAGTCATCCTTCTCTATGCAGTAGTCAGCTCTCTTGGCACACAGAGAAAAGGGTGGGGCCATGCTACATGCATTAAAGTCAAATAAAAAATAATCCTTTAGTTTACAAGGAATCATGACTACAAAGCTGACAGTCCCACACCTCCAGCTAGGTGTTTGTGCAGTGTTACTGCCATAAGATACAGCAGCTCAAGAGCAAGAGGAGTGCCTGAGACACTCCAGGCTGCTTTGGCACGTTTCCTACCCCTCACCTCTGTGCTCCTGCAGATTAACAGCTGTCAGAACCCACATCAACTTCTGCAAAGCAGCTCAGGTGAGAAGTCACTGCAGAATCAATAGATTACTGTATAGGGGCATAGTGGTTTTCCATATGGCCTTGCAATGAGAAAATATCTTAATTTTTTAAACTTCTGAATACAGTGAAAGGCCAGGTACCATTCATCCAGTAATGAAAAAGAAAAAGTAATATTCTGGTCTGTTACAGAGAAGGCAGATAGCACCAGTTCTTCAGTCTTGAGAAAACCTTGGTATTTTTTTCTGGACTAGAATTTTTCATAATAGAGTATAAGTTTCTCTTTTTTGAATGCCTGGTGCTTCTCCTTTTATTGGACCAGAACATAACTTGGCCTAGAATTGGGAAGGATAAGGTAAAGTGGAGCTGGGAATTTTAGAAAATAAAAAGCGTAGATGATTACTTTTTCAGAGGAACACCCCCAACTGTGGTAGGGTTACACAGACTATAGGGATGGCCAAAAGAGCATGAGATAATTGAAAGAGAAGACAAAAGGAATTCCCTAACAGAAATAATTAATGCAGATAAAGATGGAGTGGAATTTCCCAGAGTTTATTATATTTTTGTTTCTTGACTCCACAGCCTACATTACTGTAGTTATAAGACTGTGATTTATGAATTACACACTGCAGCAAAATTTCCCTCTCTAATGGCTGTTTTTCTCCTCAAATGTGCCTGGACAACCTTCACTTCCTTTTTCCCTAAGAAAAAGAATAGTTTTCCCTTTTCTCAAAAACATTATAGTTCAGGTCTTCCATAGGCATGCTAACTTTAATGATTACTGTTCTGTTTTTAATGTTCTAAGTAGAATAGCTTGGTTTGTTTTCCTAGCAGAAAGTAGTAACTCTTACTTGCTCAGTATAATTCAGAAGTGCCAATCTTCCCACAGCAGTTTGATTTTTAAGGAAAGAAACCAGTAGTTATGTCCAAGTTTAGAGTAAATGTTGGATGTGTCAGTCAAAATGGAGAGCTTTGTGTTTCAATGTGTTGCAAGCAAGTACAAACATGAGATTAAAGTGGAAATACCATTTTAACCTTAACTATAGTATTTACTACCACAAACACCACAATAAACAATTACTAAACTTCAGGAAGGATTTGTTATTAACTTCTGTTTTTAATAGGAGCTTTATTCATGTTTAAAGCTATCTTTGAAAGATTTAAAATATTCATGCTAGACCATGATTCCCAAGAGGCCGAGCGCACTAGGAAACTTGTTTAAAATGCACATTTCCTGTAGAAAACCAGTTCCATGTGGGTTTTCAAGACAAACAAAAGAATGTCTACTTCTCTTCAATCAACCCATTTTTCTGCATTGATGTAAGCTTTGTGAAACTGAGATTCCTCAATTAATCATTTACAGACATTTCAGAGTAGGTTTTATAACTCCACGAGGCCAACTCCTCATCCAGAAGTGATGTATTGGTCAGGGCTGTGACACGGACCTTTCATGTGTTTTCCTGACCAACAAGCAATGCTCATGGAGCCTGGAACACTTTTTGTAGGACACAAAGTTTTCCTTGTAAACATGGAATGGATTCACGTAGTACACATTTTGTTGTGCTGCCCAGCCAATGTGATTCCAGGTTGACTTGGAGGAATTTGCCATGGAAAAGATAATTGTCTCCATGTATTTGTAATCCTTTGCTCTGCAGAAGGAGCAGCAATTACATTTGCCCTCAGTACAAACTCCTCAAATATCAGGCATATTGTTTTCTGGTTTTCTGCTGGCAAAAAAGCTTTGCTCCCAGAGGAGGAAATTCTGCCCCCAAGGAAAGTGCAGCTATGCAGGAGACTGCAGCCCCTTCTCAGGGAGGAGAGGAGGCTCATGAGGAGGAAACAAGTTAATCAACACAACACAGCGTCCCAGAGTGAGGTCGGATTGTGGCCCAGAAACCAGCAGCATAATCTAAACTAGCAAATTCTGTATGCAGCTGTGTTGGGGCAGAGGGAAAAAAATGAAAAGCATTCCCTTTTTCTCAGTAAATCAACTTCATAATGTAACTGAAGTAGATTTTTAAAGTAACATTATTAAACACCAGTATATGAATTGTAACAACATTTTTCATCTTTTGAAGTTTAGTGCTATTTGGTTTTAAATGTAAACACGATGTCAAAAGTTTGAGTTTTTCAAACAAGAGTCATAAAATCCTCAGGCATAAGAATTTTGACATTTGGTGTGGGAACTGTGATGTTACGAGAGCACATCCTCAACCTAGACACAGGAAGTGTTTGAAATGCTATATTTCAGCGCATACTTTTGGCTGAGCATAAAAACCAAGATACAGTATTTTCTCAAGTCTGAAAACATGATCCTCTACAGAAAAGAGCAATTTTAAATGTTTTCTCAAATGTAGTATTTCCCACGATACAGAAATTTATTAACTTACAGCATTGCTTACATCACAGCTAATATTTAAAATTATACAGAGCAAAGTATTGCTATTCTATCAATACCACACTGTCCCATCACAGAAGGCAAATGGTGGAAATGGCAGTCAAGGGGTTAAAAGTAACTGTACCACTGGAAGCCATCCCTAAGCTTTGCACATATCAGACAAACACTTATGAAGTGGCTCCTATCTGCCCAGTACATAAGCAAACCAACTGCCAACCTTTTCACTGATAACAAAAGGTGATTAAACTTACAAGACATTTTGAATTTTCCTTTTTTGGCATCAGGACAGAAGCTTTAGAGGTAAATGGCATTTCCTGAGACAGGCTTTTAGTAAGATTCATTATCTCAGACTGACACTGTCTACATTTTGGCAGGTCTTTTTCATGCAGCTGTATTCCAGTTTTCATGAATGAATATAAATGTTCAGAAAGTACAACCAAAAAAAATTAATTCCAACCCAAGACAGATTGCAACAAAGGTACAGGCAGGCTCTCTGTAAATGTTTACACTGCCACAATTCCTATTTTGATGTTGGTCAAAAAGAGAGCAACAATAAGCAAACAGACAGATACCAGTGTACCAACTGTCATGTTTTTCCAAGGCCTTTCAGTGGTATTTTGCATTCAATCATAAGAAAATATCTGCTCTCTTCTTTTCCTTATCTACAGTTTTACAAAGATGCAAAGGATTGGTGGCTGTTTGGTTTCTATTTCTGCATGCCGCTGGCATGTACTGCCATCTTTTATACGCTAATGACTTGTGAAATGTTAAACAGAAGAAACAGCAACTTGAGAATTGCTCTCAGTGAACACCTGAAGCAGGTAAATATACTAGAAACACTAATGCTTGAAAATATTGTTCTTCTCTCTATGGGTTACGTTAGAAATATTTCAAAGTGTACCTGAATACAGTAAACTACAGAAGTGGAAAGTGAGGATGTGGGTTATTTATGATAAGGCATTCATTTAAACCCAGAACAAAGACTAAATCATTGTATAAGGAGGCATTGAAGACAGTATGCTCAGGAAACTAACCTTTTTATTTCTATTTATTCTGACAGTTGTGCCCTCCTTCTCTTTAACCTCAAATCACTACTGGCTAAATGCTTTGAAATTTAACTACAAAGATTTGCCAAAAATGTTTCTTTTTCTGTATAAAGATAGGACTCCATGGATCCTCCCTCCTTTTGGCACTCTTTGATATGTAACTGTACCTTCATATAAAAAGCAATTGGAGAATAACCTAGTTTAGAAAAGAGTGGATTTTGCTTCTCAGGGTTATTGCACTGCTGCAGTACCACTGGAGTAGCTGCTTTGAAAAGAGCAACAGGAGAACAGAGCAAACAAATGATCACAGAACAAAGTCGCTCACAGAACCGTCAGGTCTCTTTGCTGGTTTGGCAGTGCTGGCTGATGTTTAACACGTAACTGAACTTTAAAAAAGAGTCTGGAGCTTTTCCCATGCATTAATATCAGCCCTTCAAATTCCACTCTTTTAACTTCCATGTTCACAGATGTGAATCCCTAAAGCAGTCCTCTCTGCATCAGAGTGAGTTCTCACAGAGGTTCCTCCTCTGCTGGCTCATTCCAGACCAGGGCTGACTGGAAAATCCTCCCCTTGTGCAGATTCTCCACTCTTTTCCCTCATCAGGCCCTGGGACTGCAACACAGTGTGTTCTAGGGCCACACACAGGCTACTCCACCCAGTAGAACTAGAATGGTATGTACTAGGAGTGGGGGAATCCACCGCCCTAAAATGCAGTGCCCACTAAGCTTCTCAGACTGGCTGCTGCAGGATGACTTTATGCCACAATTAAAAAATATTTATCTTTTTAACCCTCACCCTTCCTTCCTTCCTTCCTTCCTTCCTTCCTTCCTTCCTTCCTTCCTTCCTTCCTTCCTTCCTTCCTTCCTATATACTTGTCCACACTAATGTCTAATCACAAATATTTTTTAATATTTTGATAAAAGCTGCTATTATAAAAAAGAGGAAACTGTAAAAGTCTTATTCAAAGCCTAACAAGACTGTAATCACTATTTGACTTCAAGTTATTTCATGACAGAGCCTAGCAGTGCTTGTCAGTGTTATATTACACGGAATCCTTACCCCTTTATATGCTTCTCTTTATCAAACCCATGCCTACCAAACACCACTGGAATGCATTGTCAAAAATCCACTAAAGCATCTGTAACTCTCTAGAGCCACATAAAAAAACCATTAAATTGCAATTATTTCCTAAGTATTACAAGATTAAGTTGTAATACTAACATTTCTGAAATGTTTGTAGAGGAACTATTTACCTGAGAACATCAAGATCCCACAGTAAGGATCACATAGCAAAATCAAGATACTGGGCAGTATCCCTTTATAGAACACTATATCAGAGAGAATCCTACAATATTCTAGCAGTACCAATACCTGTGTGCCCAGCTGCCCCAGCCTCAGTGATGACCAGGTTCTGTTGAGGATGGCCAGGATCAAGAACATGACAAACCCCATAAAAAAAAGTAGTACATCAGGTAGTCTGAAAGCTCCACTTTGGGAACCCTTTTATAACATATCTATAATACTGACTTTGCTGCCAAAATTACTAACTACAATCACCTGCTAGGATGCATTGGGCACTCAGCATACACTCTTATCTCCTTTATCTAGCGTCGAGAAGTTGCCAAGACAGTTTTCTGTTTAGTTGTGATTTTTGCTCTTTGCTGGTTCCCCCTCCATCTGAGTCGGATTTTGAAGAAAATGGTATACAACGAAAGAGATCCCAGCAGATGTGAACTGCTCAGGTACTTCATTTTCTATGCCAATACTTTGTACTGAAAAACATATAATGCTATATGCTTAGAATTTCTATAAGGAATGTCACTGTGCAATGCAACTGTGGTGTTCATTAATTTTAAGCTGCACCCATTTTCAGCAGTTTCAGTTTTAATGAGGTAGCATAATCTCAACAAATGTTGTTTGTCATTATTTCAATAACTTTGCTCTAGGTTTTCTGAACATCTGTGAGACAGGTTATTATAGATATGGCACGGTAGAAGATTAGATTGAGGGAGTTAAGAGAGAATGAGTTTGTTTGACAGAAGAGGCTGTAACCACAAGGAAAACAGATGCTTCTGTATCATATGAACTGTGCAAATGTTTGTCTTCCTCTTGCCTAGTTTCTTGCTGCCCTTGGATTACATCAGCATCAACCTGGCAACCATGAACTCTTGTATAAACCCCATAGCTCTGTATTTTGTGAGCAAGAAGTTTAAAAACTGTTTCCAGGTAAGCTTCTCCTGGTAAGATTTTATGTTCAGTTAACTAACTGTATTGAACCACTTGGCTCTTATCTATTTTTAACAGCTGGGAGAAGAGGCATGCAAAGGAATGAAAGAATATAAATTGTCTGGTTTAGCAGCTAGCAGTTCAGTTCACACAGCACATCTACCAAGATGAAACTATCCACTTCACCTGAAATACTAAATAAATAAGTTTGACATAGTCCTCATATGTGTAAACTGAGATAGACATGCTGTTGTAAATACTATTTATCTGCACGTGACATGCACATGAATTTGCTTGATAACAATTTTCCACTCTCCATGACAGCAAGCCGCTTGTATTAAACAATCTCATTAATGACTGAAATTTTCAGGCTTGAACACCAAATCAGGCACCTGAGTTGACTTTGGCAATCAAATATACACTAAGTCTTCTACCTGCATTTTCCCGTTCCTACAAATGCAAATATATTTTAAGGCTAAAATAATTTCCTCGTGACAATGTGGCTCTGCAACTCCCTGTCCACCTGTTAAAGGCAACAATAGGAAGCAAAAAAAAAAAAAAAAAGAAAGTAAAGAAAGTAATGAAATGGAAGATTGAAATAGCTTTATCTGCAATGAAAAACAAAGGATGACAGGACTGTACCACTAAACTTTAAGTCTGAGAATAGGCGGAATCCAAACTACTGAAAAAATGTGAAGAATTATTACACTTAGGGAATACCTGTTTGTCTGTAGCCTGCTCAGATTTACAAACTATTTTAAGGGAGCATTTTCACATGATAAGTAAGAAATCAGCTTCTATTCCTAACTGTGCAAGATGTTACACCTCAGTATGTTCACTGAACCTTTTCCAAAATAATTTTGTCTTTTTCTAAGATGTGAGAAGAGACCTAAGTCACGGGCTGAGGAACTTTTCTTCTTTTCTCTTCCATGCTAAGCAGCATGCTGATCCCTAAGTTTGTCAAGTACAATGATAAAGAGAGCGAAAAACCAATCAACCCAGCACCTAACAATATGTATTGAATTCTGTAAATTCTCAATCTCTTTACCTTAGTGAAACAAATTTCCCTTTTCCTACTGTGAAAGTTTTTTGCAAATAAGAGGTACAGGCTGGGCCTAATTTGCTGCGCTTGTGATGTTCAATCACAGCAATCATTTATGTTCCAGGATAAAAATTTCCCTGAATATAGCTAGCACTTCTTTCAGCTAGAATCTGTTATCTGTCATTTCTGAATGAAAAATATGGCTGGCAATCTGCATAGAACTGAGAGATTTGTCTTAACATTTATTTATTTATTTATTTGTTTATTATTCATTTTCAGTCATGTCTTTGCTGTTGCTGCTCCCAGTCTAAGAGTTTGGTGACTTCAGTGCCCATGAATGGAACAAGCATTCAATGGAAAAACCAAGAACTAAACAATCACAATACAGACCGAAGCAGTCATAAAGACAGCATAAACTGAAAATTAAGGACTCTCACACCATTTCAGAATGAAACAGGAAAATAAAGTCACTACAAAGCTATTACAACAGGAAGCCCAGTGACTGTTTCGTAATGACATCAGACATGTGCACCATTGTACCTAATTCTAGAGGTGACTGAGTAGATGGAGTGAGTGTAACTGTGATGTCCTGTGAACTGAGATCCACTGGATGGTAATTCTGCCTCTGAAAAGGATATTGATGTGATTATGACACAAAAAACTGGCTTGAGCTATACAGGTGGTTTTGCTGTTCTGAAGCAGGCAGGAACTGCCCAGTGTCTGTGACTGGTACAATGCAATCTTTTTACCCGATTGTCACCTTGAATTAATCACTCTGGAACTTTTGAGAAGATATCAAAATGGACTCTATCTGTGACTACATTTTCTCTCTGCCCATTTGTCTTTTCAGTTCTATTTCTGTGGTGGATAAAGTCCACACACCAGTTTGTTTTGCATGTTGTTGTTGTTGCTGTTTTTCAGGTTTATGTTAGAAAATGTTTTGGTCCATACCAGCATTTTACCTATGCTAAAATGGATCAGGACATTAGCTGGGCAGTTCACATTTGTAGCACTTCAGTATTCAAATATAGGAAGAGACCATTTAAACAGCATCAACATTTGGCACTTAAGCACAGATTAATACCAAAAAAAAGAGGTATTAATAATACAGTACTATACTGTGTTATTTATTCTAATGCTCTGTACAAAATAATCTGTATCAGCGAAAATAATGGAAGATGCTCACAGATGGGCACCTTACAATGTGTTTTTATTAACCTGACATGTTAATTCTTAAACTATATGAACCTTTTAATCTATTTAGACTATAGCTGCATTAAATCTAAGTTGAAATGAGGGTCAGTGGAACATAGTGAAACATTATTAAAGCTGTCCACAGCATTCTGAGAATATGGTTATTATCAGAGCAGCTATGCACTCTGTTTTCACATTGTGAACATGATGTTACAGTCAGAGTGAATGTGGAAATATGGAAGTCCGTAAGAGTTGGATGTGCAGAAGGATATTTTTTGCCTTATTTCTTACAGTGTTCTCTGTCTCACACAACACTCAAAGATTTTAATGGGGTTTAATAGGTTATCAGCATTGTTAACCATACAAATGCTATTAAAAATATATAGAAGCTATTGCTTGCATATATGTAAACTGATGGTTTCCTTATTATTTCCATCCATTAAGGCTACATGGCAAGAGATTCCAGTTTGCCTATAAAAATTTTTAATAGGTAGCCTTTCATTAAATGGTGGAACTCAATAGTGTGGTGTCATATATAATATGTCTCATGCACAAATCTGTTAGGCAATTTATAGCATCTTTTGTACTAGGCTAAGAAGCAGTAATCAAAATTCCTCAAATTTTTAAACATCCGTTTCCTCTCCAGTGAAAGATGGAATCCTGCACAGTTTTATTTAAGAGGTCAAAATGCTAGTGCCTACAGTGACTTCTGCTGCACAAGTTTCCCCAATGTTTACATTCACACAAATCTTCTGAAGTATATTTAAAAAAAGGTTCTTTACATTGGTTTGTGTATTTTTTGTGTGCTTTCGTCTCCGTGACATATATGCCTGTACAAATACATACAAATCTATGTTCATATGTTATAAACGTAAATACAGTCTTCTGACAGTGCTCTGTGGTAGAGCCTAAGAGCATGGTATGGAATGAGACTCGGCTGAATTTTACTCAGAACATTTCATCCTCAAACTGTATCAGAAATCATAGTAAATGAGTGACAATGCTCTCCTTTGAGAAAATTGAGTTACTGGGTCTCTTTTACATCCTGAAATCTTCCATGCTACTTTGACTGAACGTATCGAGGAGATGATAAAGGTAAACAGAAAAAAGACATGAGGAATGGATTTAAGTTGTAAATTGCTCCTCCTTTGTTTCAAGGCAGGAGAAAGCTTTGTGTGCATACCCCTTTTCTGCTATTTACCTGATGGCTAGATGAACAAAAAAATGTCATACACCTGCAAATCAGTAATGTGATTGCTCAGAGACAATGCTTCTACGTGTCTACAAAAGACAGTAAGCAATTGAGACAATCTAGGTCAGTTTAGTGTTCTTCTACCAAAAAAAAGCCCCTTCTATGCTTTACAAGCATTGATGCAAACTATGAGTCATGAAAATTTAAAATTTTTCCTTCTAGGACTAACATTTCCAACATCTATTGCCTTAAACCCAAGAGCTGGCTCTGTTATGTGGCAGAGATACACTACACACAAAGCATCCTTTAAACCACCTCAGCCTAGATGGAAAAACTAATTTCCTACTCCTCATAATGCTGACTGATCTTAGCAAAAGCATTAAAAAATACAAAACTTTTTAACTAATGAAAATATGAGGGTAAATTATCTAAAAGAAGTGAGAGGCACTTTTTAGAACCCTTTAGAATTATTTTAGTGAGCTTACTTAGTGATTGGAGCCTGCAAAAACTATCTGGTGACCGTCATTCCATTTCTCCAGCCAGTGGAAGGACAGAGAGAGTTTAAATAACAGTGACAAGTGAGGTCCTGGGAGGTCTCATACTCTTTTTTGCCATGTTTGCTTTTTTGTATTTTTACTGGTGGCTGCTGCTCCCACTCACAAACCAGTTGTATGAACAAAGGGTGCTGTGATGTGGCAGCAGCAGAGATGAGGGGAAAATGCTTCTGAAAATCTTCCCAAGGTACTTTTTTAATTCTCTCCTCTTCTTCACACTGAGAATGGTAAATATTCCTCCTGGTACAGTATGTACCCTCAATTCTAAAAAAGCTGACTTTCAAAAAGAGCCAACAAAAGTATTCCACAATTCTGGTGTCACACAGAAGCTGCTTTCTCTTTTACATCAGTACAACTTTCCACAAGAATCCTTCCATTCTCTTATTTTATAGCCATTTTTAATCCTGCTGTTTGCATCAATCGCAACTGAACTAAGCCTAGCTTTTCTCTGCAGATAACAGGGTCTAATTCACAAGCCTCAGATTAACTTCATAAACTTTTTGTCTGTTCATCACAATCAAAATCCATTTAACTGTCATAGTCATCTTTTTTTTGTGGACTTCAGAATTCCCAACTTTTGTCACACCACTCAGTGTAAAATATCATTGATAGTCTCACTTCTTAACTTAGTTTTAGAATACATCTGTTCTCTTTGTTTTCAATATGCATTTTTTTCAAACTCCCTCACTAAACATTTCCTCTTTGGTATATTTTATACTTATTTACTTCAAGAAGACAGCATATATGGGGTTTTCACTTATATCTATGTCTATATTTATTTATTTACATATGAAACTCTGTGCTTCAGACATGACCTAGCCAGCTCCTGTGCATTAAAAAAAGTATATCAAATCTCACCTGATAAAACCATTAGCTTAGTTCTAAGAAAAGATACTTGTGCTACCCTCATATCTGAATATGTTTGTTTTTGATTTGACTACAGTCAGTTTCAGGTGTTTACCTGTCTGTCCTGCCATCCGTCCAAACCAACTATCAACCCCCTGTCCAATTTCAATAAATTTTACAGAATAGAGTTATCATCCTTATGAAGCTACAGAGAATTTCACCACAACTGCAGGATGGCAGGAAGAACAAAATTCTACTTGTGCTCTATGCAGAAAATTTCTGAAATGTAGTTTGTGCATAACAATAAATTCACTTGATAGAAAGATGTTATAAACGTTACAGATGCAGAAAAAGCCTTGATCAGAGCATGCAACTTGTAAGACATCTGAGAATCAAACCACAACCCACAGATTCTTGGAAGCCAGTATTGGTAAGTTCCCTTGCTTGTGGAATTACTTGCTGCTTCTTTTTAGTTTATATTTTATTTTTATATGCTTCTCTTTCATCACTTACATATTTACTGCAATCTTGTTACTATATAATTTGATTCTGTGAAGCCTTATGGGTTTCAGTGTGTGAGAAGACATGATACAAATTCAAATTCTGCTGCATTTGTGTGAACAGATGCCTGCTGAAATGTCCCTGAAGCAAAGCACGCATTTTCATTAGAAGAAACACCGGGACAGCATGCTAACATTGCCTTGTAAAGTTACTTTCACACAATCAATGCTGCAAAGTATTGGCTCGGCAAAGTATTCCTAATTTACACTCCTCACTCTTTCAAAGACTAAATAAAGGCAATTCTCCAAAATCAGAGTAAAAGAAGACATAAAATATAAAAAGTTTACAGACCAGAAACAGCTGTCAAGTTGCATAGGGAAAAAAAAAGACCAAACCCAGGCATGTTTAAAATGTGGCTCTAAAAGAGATACAGCTTATCATTAGTCCAAGTGTGGGAAAGGAAGAGATGAACTAAATAAAAAAATGTAGGTCATCTCCAGTTTCTCTAAAGAAAGAGGAAATTAATTGACCTCTACTATCTCATCTTGAATCACTTTTCGCCTGTACAAACACTGCTGCTTCTGAACTGAGCTGACACTTGAGCCACAGCCTTGCAGTCCTGTTAGTAGCGTATTATTACAAAAAAGCTCAACAGAGTAAGTGTTACAACTGGTAAAGAAAAAAAAACCAAAACAATCTGAATTTCAGGAGCACTCTGCCCACACTTCTGAGAGTAACTGAGTGTCTGCCAACTGCTCTGAAATTAATGATTTGGTGCATCTCAGAATAAGGCCTTTACTTCAATCTCACTGTCTTAGTCCTTGGGAGCAAAAAGATTGAGAAGTTACTGAATCAAGCATCCAGAACAATTAATGAGAAGCACTTCCAAGCTCTCCAAGAGAACATATATCCTGCTACATATTTTAACCAGAGGTGAAGATTAGAAATCCATCGTTACACCACCATACTATCCTGTAGCCACTCTTCATATTTATTGAAACGTCTGTGTCCAAGTGTTTTTTGTCTTTTCCTCTCTAAAATTGTTGTACAGTGGTCTCTTTGGTATTGCCTCTAAATAAAGTATACATTTGGATTAGCTTTCTTTCCAATATCTACACAGTGTTAATGAAGCATTCATCTCCAGATATACATACACAGTATATTCCAATACAGAATATTGAACCACACTCCCAGAAAAGTCACAAATTTTTACAGTCAAGTTTTAAGCAGAAAATTAAGAGAGTACTCTTGGGACAAATGGTTACAGCTCAGTACTACTAGTGGAAAATACACTGATTTTTTAATAGATAAAGAAGAAACCATACCACTTTTGCTAATTCAGGAAAGAGCAGGTGTTTACTAGAATAATGAGAAACTCCACATTTCATGGGCTGGAATAAAATACTGTAAGGGCAATAAATCTTCATGCTTCATTATATAAAATGCATGTAAATTCTGGGGATTAGGAAGACATAAGTCTCCAAAACAAGATTCTTTGATTTACCTGCAATGTTTCTCTAAAGTATTAGTTTCAAGACACACTTCATACTCAGAGATAATGGTGAAGAAAGGGAGATGCTTACTGAATTTGCCTTCTTGCACTGCAAAAAAATCTTTGACTAACATTTTCCATAATATCTAGCATGGCTTTCCTGACCACAAATGAACTGCAACAATGGCAATACCAAGGACTACTCCAAAATCAAGGAATCCAGTGTTGAATTAGTTCCTTTTATGATCATTTGTATAAATTAGTATATATATGTATATACATATAATTTGAGAATTTGTTGGCAGAACCTTAAACAGTGGTTATTCTTCCATATAAAGTACATTATTAATATACAACACCCCCCCAAAAAATCTTCTCTTCCATTTACTTTAGCAGTATAAGACCCCAATCAAAATTAAAACTAGACAATGAAGTAATGCCAAGTTTCAAGTAGTAACTTGGGATAAAGTGCTGAACCTACTGACTTCAGTAGGACTGGGATTTCAGTCAGAATTTGTGATAGAGCCCATTGCAATGGTAACTGTGGCAACATGACTAATCCCACTGCAGCTAAGCAGAAGAGAAGTAAAAGATTCTGTGGGGCTTGGATGAATAATTATGAAATTGTCATCTCATATGCTCTGGTTGGGAAGCCTCAAACAAAGAAGCCTCAAACAAAGAAACCTCAGCACACTTTGTTTCCCATAAAATCAGTTTAATAAATGAATTCAGAGGTAACAATGTTATCCCCTTGCACCACTCCACCAACAGAGACAGAACAGAAGAAAAGGAATATTGTCTACTTGCAAGGAGCAATCTCATTATAGAATACTGATATTCTGAAAATTCAGAGTATTGTCCTGAGCCTGTCCTTCCTCCAAGATGTGACTCTCACTTAAACCAGTTATTGCACAGATATCAATGGAATAATCTATGCCAATGCTCTTATTGCGGTGTCCTCCTTCCTGTTCAGGCAGATATTGGGAAAGGACCATTGGCTGGAATATCCTCACACTATGTATCCCTGACATGCCTGCTGCAATTATGCAGATCAGCTTTACTGAACCAATTCTGGCCTACACTGAAATCAATGTGGACATATTATAGCATGAGCATGTATGTCTCAAAAATGTAGTGATCCTATGTCAGAGGAACCATGGATCAATATTTATTACTGCAGGGGATGTAGCATGCTGTATTCCTGAAG
>NW_005054304.1:2657251-2662854 GCF_000277835.1 Geospiza fortis | reverse complement strand
AACCCCTTACAATTCTCCCAATATGCAGGCCTTTGGGATCTGCCTCTTTTCAGAAAATATCATGTCCTGATTACATATTTAGCTGTTCTAGGGAAGTATTCTCTAAGCTTTGGGAAAACAGATTTGGCTCTAACTAAACGCCGTATAAGAACTCTCATGTACAGCCATTTCCACTTTGCAGTGTTTTTGCCACAGGGATGAGATTCCATAAACGTTGCTCTGTATGCAAAAAACCCAATCAAGTAAAATAATATGGAAAATGTATTACATGAAAAATAATTGGATGTCACAAGAAAGGAGCGCTCTCTAACTAAGCCAACCTGTCACACTTCTTACAAAGATCCACTTCATAATAGTAGATGACTTTTTTCCACATTGAGTCTCAAAACTGAACATAGACAACTAATTTAAAATACTGCTTATGTCTTAATTCAAGTGAGGCTACTTTGACTCGCCATGGTACCCACGGAACTGGTTAACAGTTCCAGATGTGTTAGCAACAATTTGTTACAGTGGGTGCCAAGATGGAAAATGGAAAGGGGTGACTGACCCAAATAAACAAACAATACAACTCAAGAACAATTTTGAGCTCACCAGGGAGCTGAAAATCTATTCCAAATGCTGCTTTAACTGCCTGTTGTAAAAATACTTTAATAATTTTTTTCAAAACTATGCTCTGCAAGCCCATGGCAACATAGGCTGCATAACAATTTTGTGGAATATTACAAATGCAACTTTATAATGTTTAGTCCTAAAAGTTTGATGGTGAGCAGTAATCTGCAAGAAATTTTCAGTGTTAACTAATTTTCCTTATCCAAACTACAGAACCCTGACAACTGTGCAAATTCAAGGTTAAGAGAAATATTTTCGAAATAATGTAATGCACAAGATAAAGAAATTGGAAGTTGAAAATTCCAATTTTTATGACTTAGTGCCTACAAGTCCTTGCCCTTGAAATCTTTTTTGTTATCTTATCCTTCTCTCCGAGATCCTTTCTTATTGTTGACTTATCGTTGCCAATAAGCAGGAAGAGTTAACTTGTGCTCAACTCTTGACTGCTTCCACTTCTTCAGGTTTTAGTGTTACCCATGCCTAAAACTGGCCTTAAATATTACTGTCCTATAACAAAAGTTCCTATGGGAACATATGTAGGGGGATACAGTATGGGTAAATGAAGATGGTATGGAATGTAATCTTATCCCCTAAAGAGTTGCAGCTGAGCCAATTACTAAAGATCAGGAGCAGGCCTGATGTTAACAGGCCACAGCTGTAGCCAATAAGAACAAGTGTTATAAAAGAGTGGATTGGTTGGCTGAGGGGGAACTGGAGTCAGATGGTTACTGCAAGGATAAGGAAGAGGCTGTTCTAGAGGAGCTGCTACTGGAAACATCAAGTGGGTATGGAACTCTGGTGGTATGGAGCCCTTGCAATGTAATGACAATAGAACTCTTGCACTATAATGGCAACAAACATACTTTGAATTGTTCGGGCAGTTTCTGATGCTGAAGTGATCAGAATGTGACTGTTTTAGTGCAGGTGATTATAGAAATTAACAAGGGAAAGCCAATTAAAGATTGCATTGAAATGAGTTTTCCATCTTTAGGAATAGCTTTCTATCTGTTTTCCATGACTGCTCTCTGAAAGATTCTTCAGAATCATAATAAATCAAGGAAGAAAAAGGTTTTATGCAGCCTTTACATTAAACTGAGAGTAATAAACAGCATTTTAAGCTTTTAGATGCACATAGCATAGAAGATTTTGATGCCTAATTTGCAACAGATTTGTTTCAGAGCTGTTGAACTACAGATGGAAAGAGATACAGCCAAAGAAATTTTAATCTAGATTCAGAATTTTTAATCCCACTATCAGACAAAAAGCTTGGCTTAGAGAGCCTAAACTTTGCTCAGCAGCACAGCAAACATTCTGGCATGCAACTACAATTCATGGTTACAGGTACCCAAATGAATTACTTCAGAAATAGATCAAGTGTAGCTTTGGTAGTCATGATTTGCATTATGAATTTTAAGAAAGGAACAAAGGTCCAGAACACAAAGCCTCTTCTGGACTCCAATTAAAAAATGTATCCTCTAAGAGCAATCTAACACAAACTAGCTTCTAGTCCCAAAACTGCATTCTCACAAGAAAAGAAAGGAAAACCCAAACCTAAACCATTAGTTTTTATCTGTGGAGTGGCAGGAGTGTTGCATTAGAAATTTCACTAATATAAACACTGCTTTAAAAAGCCCTTTCAGGTCAAATTTGTAATGTATTAATAAAGAAATTTAACAGTATAGGAGTTTACAGGTCTTTCTTTATTGTCCATGATCCAGAATTGCTGGCGAATTTATGTTTTAGGACAATCAGCCTGACACCTTTCAGAAGTATTACTTAAAAAACCCAAAGGGATTTAGAAAAAAAAAGGATTTGCTATAAACAAGTAAGTAAATCAATTTAATTTTTTAATAACATAATGGAACAGATCAAGCTTAAAAAAGATAAATATAGACAGAAGATAAATGGCATCAATTTGTAGAAAATTATAAGAATGCATCTAAAAAAGATAATCAGAAGCTAATCTCTAATGGGAAGATGGAATCATGGAAAGAGACCTCCAGGTGACTGTGATCACCAAGTAAGTGATGTGCTTGCAACTGAAATATGGCATCAAGAAAGAGAAGTGGTTTGTGATTAATACATGGAGCTCTTAAGCATCACAAGGTTAGGATTTAATTTGTGGCTGTAGTGTGATTATATGTGAAATAATTGCATTCAGACTGCACAACTGTGATTTAAAACATTCTGTTTTGGTAGCATCCAGTTTAGGGAGTGAACAAGCCCATTTCTTGAGAGGCCCTTCGACAGTAAAAGTAATTGTTTAAGAAGTCATACAGGAAAAAATTCATGCTATAAAAATAGATTTGTTTAACTCTCCATGTAAAATTAATACATTCCTAACCAGCTCTGTTTTGTATGTGTATGAGCTGTCTCTGTGCTAATGATGAAAAAGATCTAAAAGCCTAAAGGAGATATTCTGAGCCAGACCTTCCTGTCACCCATGAGGATCCAAAGCAAGCCCTCAGAGAGGGGTGTAAGGACAGTGTAAGGATACAACACTTCCCTGGTAAAGTGCCCAAGCCTTTGCCAAACTGAGGTGAGAATCAGTACATTTTGAGTAAATGATGGGTATTCCTCCATGAATTTATCTTTTGGGGTGAAGTGATTATGTTCACTCTAGTAAAACTCACACTGAAATGGAATTAACTGCTGCTTTACATGCTAAACTGTATTCCTGGAGGTCAGTGGAAACATTGCCCAGGCGAGCAGGGTAAGGACCAGAAAATTACAAGGTGAGTCAATGTCTTCTTTCAGAACTGAGTTAACCATTTGACTCAATTTTTTTTCTGAATTATGTGGAAGCAGCTTCCAGCCAAATCCACAGGAGTGCTCACTTGCACCTGGGAATGCTGGCTCAGAAAACAGGACCAAGCTCGTGATAATGATCCCCTACTGCATAAATGATCGAAGTGTATTGATGTATAAACACTCTATAAATTAACTGAAACAATCAGGTTCAGTGTTCTTGCCCACAACTGGAGTAGCAGCTGTAGCACAGACTAGGAGTCTGAGGTGACTAATGGGAATCTTTTTGCTGTAGTTCTTTCTTTGTCACCTCATGTAAATTTCTTCATCTGTGTCTAAACACTTTGTAGTTGGAAGTATTTTCATGTGGTTATAGGTAAATATAAGTATGGCTTCATGTCTGGCAAAATCAAAGTATCCTTGCATTAGAATAAGCATGTCTAATTCATAAAACAGTGCTAGGAATCATATTGGTGGTAAGAAAAAAGCAAAATGCTAAAACCAGTGTAAGACACAGAACTACGTTTCTTGTATTTGTAAGAAATCCAAGGAAAAGTATTGCTGGGTTCATTCAGAGGGTAGCTTCTATATTGTACACATTTTGGAATCCTGTAGTGAAATCTCTCTTTGGGAATTGCACTACTCTTCTGTCCAGCACTCAAAGTTTATTAAAGTTTTGTGGGAAAAAAGCTGTTTGGCAGCATCCCAGTCCATAAGGGTCTGAGAATGATGTGCCAGAAAGACTCGAGAGGCCTAAAAAGCCACTTTGAAATATGGAAAAGCTCCTTTTTTTTTTTTCCAGGGGCCCAGTTCAGGGGGTTTTAGTCTGTTTCATGGTTTTTTCTAGGCTGCAGCACAGAAAAAAAAGCCTCTAAAATTATCGTGTTTAAACAAAAATGCTGGTTTGGAATGAAAATATTTGGGTTTACGGTTTTTACTGATTATTGGAAAACTGGGGTTTTTTTCCCACTAATAGTTATCTATCTGTAGATGTTTAGAAATGTATTTAGTGTGAAAACTTCGTCACATCACTGTTTACATGTTGGCAGGGATTAAAGTCCATTTGTATCTCCAACCCTTTTTGTGTTTCTTTATACCAACATTTCTCAAAGAGTAAAAACTCCGTCTTCACAATTTTGTGCCACAATGACTGCCTAATCATAGACACAAGCTGCTACAAATATGTTTGCTAAACATATCCTTGCTAGGATAAAGCACAAGTGTGCATATATTCTGGAAAGAAAAGCCTATTTATCTTTCTCTTTCCTCCTTTTTAGCTGTCCTTTCAGTCACTTAACAGACAACATCTCAGAGCATTTGAGTTTAAATTACTATAAAACTTCTTTTTAATTATGTTGTTTTAAAGTATTGAGGCAGGCATTGACTTGGTGGCAATAGCAGTTTTGAGAAAGGCAGGAGTTTTACATAATGGGTACTGTACAGGAAACTTCTCCAAAAAATCTTCTTCCACTAATACTTGGAGCCCTATTCTAATTTAATGAACATCACCAGGAGTTTTCTCTTTGACTTCTGTAGAGAAAGGTCAGGCTCAGATTATGCTTCTTGTCTGTTCATTTTAAGGACTGACCACGAGCCTGGAGAGAACAGGAGAAACAAGGCAAGAAAGGGAGGAAGAGTCTGGTCCTTCTGTATTTGACAGATCCCTATGGCTGAACCTAGGACAGATCTGGAAGAAGACAAAGCACTGCACAGCCAAGTACCACACCATCTGATTTTCATCTGCGTAACTGAATCCAGACATTAGGGTATTTATACAGAGCATGGAGGAAATTTTTTTCATTTGATGCACCCACAAAGTCATCATGTGGTACAGAGAGCAGACTAATATAAGCAGGCACTCACTGAAGAGCGCGAGGTTCTAGTCCCAGCTCCTACAACTATTTTTGTACTTCTCCAGAACTGAATATTTCTGTTTTCTGTAAACTTTCACAATAATTCCTCTTTTTCACCAGTAGTACCATAACTGCAAGACTGAAACACTGACAGTGACTAGTGAGTATTTTCTTTGCAAAGTAGAATTGAAGAGGAAAGAATCCTTCCTACATTCCAAAACATCTTCTGCCTTCAGACTAAAGCATGGTCCAAAGAGGAGTTGGATCCTTTGAGACGGACAAGGGAACTGAACCTGGACCCCATCCACGTTTCTGTCTGTACTAAGCACAGAGCTACACTCTGAAGGGAAATATTTTGCCACGATGGGGCCAGCATTTTCAGAGCTCACC
>NW_005054304.1:2651512-2657232 GCF_000277835.1 Geospiza fortis | reverse complement strand
CTGGGCATTAGCCTGAGTTAATTACAAAGTTGGTCAGTCCTATTAGGCCTTAAGTACCTTTGAGAGCACGAGTAAGAACTGCTGGAGTACAAAATGCACCTCATAATAAAAAATGCCAGTGCTTCCACTCTACCTTCCAGGGTTTCGTGGCAGATGTGTAAACATTTTTAGGACTGCAATTTTGACCCAGGGCATCTAAATTCCACCTGACTTGAGCATCAGTTGTTTATGTCCTTTTCTGGGCCTCATCCCAGATTAGAATCCACAGCTCAGAAATAATCATAATATCTGCATAATGCTGATTTTCAGAACAATTTATAAATATTAAGTAATTAATCTTCATATTGCCCCTGGGCAAATATTTCCATTTTACATACTCAAAAAATTGTGATAAATTGTCATAGGCTACAGCACAGTCAGTATCAGAATGAAGATGGAGGAATTCCTGGCTCTCAGACTAGAACTTAGTTCATGGCTCTCAGAAGGAGAAGTAGTCTTGCTGGTCAGAAAGAAGAATTGACAGGTTTTAATTAACCGAGACCTTTTTCTTTTAAAGCAGTGTATGTTGTAGATTTGGCACCTTTCAGACTATACACAAAACTTTGCAGCACTACTTTTCAGTTCTGGTAGACTATTAGCAGCACTGATGGATAAAGAACTGAGAAAACATGACCAAAACTTACTTTTGGTAAAACTCAGTTTTTGTCTGGAGTTAGAAAGGAATGACTGGAAAGTGTATATTTAATATTATGCCAGCCTGAAGCATTGGTTAGACAATCACTCAAAATAAAGAAAAGGCTCATTAGATCACTTAATCACTACCACTGGAAGCACTGTCTGTACTATACTGACATTGAAGTATTTTAGGCATCTTTAACATTTTACACTCCCTGCTTTGTTTTTTAAGATGGAAAATCCAGAAGAAAATTAATAGAAGTATTCTTTCTCCTTTTGTTGATGAAGGAATTCCAAAATTCTGGATGCCTACAAAAACTGTTACTGGCATGCAAGTACTATCAGCTACCAAGGCCTTCATATCACATTCTAGGTTTGAACAGTTCAAAAAGACCCTTCCCTAAGGTCTCTTGCACATCTTATCAATCTACTTTCTACATATACAACTAAGTATGTTGGGACTGTAAAGTTGTAAGTGCTGGAAAATTCTTACATAAGAAACCATTTCTAGGCTAAAGTATCAAAACTGATAAATGTCTGTACTACTGAAATGACAAACCACAAGCCTTAGCAATGATGCATCAAATATTTCCATCATATCAGTTTTCAGAACTCTACATCTTGATAAATGTACATTGTTTTACACCCAGTAACACAATATAGCAGTTTAATTCCACAAATCTTAGCAGTACACTGTTTGATACATGTTTACACTCACAACAGGCAAAAAGACCAAAGCTACAAGTAATTCACTGAAGGACACATTTCATTTTTTTGTGTGTGTAAAGACGCTACATTTATTGCCCATGTGATATATACAGGAGGTCTTGGCACAGTGACCACACCTTCCCACAAAAATTCCTCGCTGAAGAAGTTCTAATGTTAGATATTGAATAAATTTAATATGGTCGTGGCTGTGACACTCCTTAGGGAACCTCTCACTTCAAGTATGCCAGCTAAGAATAGCTGTGCAATAGGAACTACTTTGCCTGCCTATCATTCAACGCCCCCATGCCTTTTCTTACAAAACCCTGTATTTTGTACTTCTCTGAATTCTCCAGATGAGAATACTACAGGGATTATGTATACATCACACTTAACAATTTTGAAATTTCTGTTTCTTAAATACCAAGGCTTCAATTTTAGGCCGACAGCACATCCTAGTGGGTACTCACACTATTCCATGGCTTTTAAACTATACTTCAGTCACAGCTGCATAAATACTTTTGTGGCATCCTCAAGTGCATGCACTTTCCTTCCTTTCCTAAATGGAATAACAAAGAATGAAGTTAGGATTTTGGAAATGTGTGTCAATTAATAAAACTGAGATAATTCAAGAACACAAAAGACTTAAAAATTGGTTCCATATATCTTTTAAGCAAAAATGTGCTTCTGAATATGCATAATTTTAACCAATTTAAGGCAATGAACAGTAGTGTAGTTTGGTCTTTTGTTTTCATTTGACAATAGGAAAAAAACCCCTTCAGTTTCACAGGAGCAGCTTTACCTGGCAAATATGAGCTTAGTAATATGTGCATATTACTAAGTAGTAGGCTAATCAATAAAATGATATATTTACTCATCAAAAATGCATCTATTACAGCATTTTAATGAGCGCCTTTGCCAGTCAAGCATGCAGCACAGAGAGCTCTCTGTTGAAACAGACAAAATCAAGAGAAAATGGAAAGCAAATGCTGTTTAACTCTGTCATATTTTACAATAGTCCCATTTAGAGATTTTTAACAGACTTCACATGGGAAGGGTTGTGAAGTAGGGGATACAGACATGGAAAATCTTCAAGATAATTTCTCCCAGGTAAGTTCCCAGTTTTGCATAGCTTCGAAACCTTTCAGCATATTTCTCACGCTCTGGTATTGTCATATTCATACCATATATTTTCCTTAGGAAAGATAAGGGGATGTGTGTCTTTGAAAGAAGCAGGCCTGTGAATGCACTGCTGTATCCTTAACAGGCTCCATAAGCTGAATTTTGGTGAAAGAGGGCTTGGGGGACATCTTAAGAACCCCGTGATTGTGTAGTCTGGAGAAATAGAGGCTGAAGGATGACCCCCATAATCTCTAAAGTTCCCTGAAGAGGGGAAGCAGAAGAGGATCTGCTGATTTATTCTGCCAGGCATCCAGTGATAGGACAGCTGGGAATGGTTCAAAGCTGCATCAGGGCAGGTTTAGACTGGACATCAGGAAGCATTTCTTTACCACAAGAGGAGTGAAACACTGGAACAGGATTCCTGGTCAGCTGGTTGATGTCCCAGGCCTGTCAGTATTTCACAGGTGTCTGGACAAGGCCTTTAATAACATATTTTAACTTTTGGTCAGCACTGATGTTGTGAAAGAGATGATTGATGTAGGTCCCTTCCACCTGAAATAATTCTATTCTATTCCATTCCATCATTTGCCTGGTTACATGTAATAATCAGCAGGCAGCACACTTCTGCAGCAAACCTGCTACCACAAAGGAAGGAAGGCAGTGACCCTCCTGTACTTGGATTCACATATTTCTTTCCCCTTCTTGAATCAGTTTCAGTTGCTCCAGGGCAATTTTATAACCTGATAAATTTTTGGTTGTTTGTTTATGGTTAAGTGTTTAAAATCATTATATGAGATAAACAGATTTTGTGCTCAAAAATGAGAAGTTAGTTAAAAGGATCCTTATTTTTTAGTTCATGGTCTTCTGCTGCCTGACTCATGTTCGATGTGCTACTGCCAGTGCTAACGTCTTAATTTGGCTGAGAGGAAAAGCTGCCCAAAAATAGTCCCTGTGCCCCACCTACAGGCGAATCCATCATTCCCTCCAACGTTGTGCAGGTCTCAAAAATTCTCTCTTGAGAAGGGGAGTGAAAGAAGGGAGAGGCTGCAGCACTCTCAGCTTTGTTAGCAACCCCAGCTGGGTACATACACCGTGTTTTAAAGCTGTAGTTGCAAGGTGAGAGATAACAGAGGGGCTTTTTGTCAGTCTCCAGACATTTCCTAAATGAGCATTGACAGTGGCTGTTAGACCAGGTACAGCCTAAGCAACAATACTGCCCACTTCTGTGCCAGAAGCAGAGATTATTTTCTGGAATAATTTCCAATCAGAGTTCAGGAATCCTTGCTATAAATCAAACAGTTAACATAAGAAATTCTCAGTAAAAAGTTATTAACTTCTCAACAGAAGGACATATAATAGGTAGAGGAGAAAAGGTGCTATTCAGGTAATACTATTTGCTATGAATAAATGTATTTTTATGCTCAATGAAAGAATTTTTAGATGGAAGGGACCTCTGGTCATGGTCCATATGACAGTTTTCTTTCTTCACAGATGGTGGGGTATGGGAGGGATTTGTTTCTATAATCTTTGTCAGAGCTGAAAAATTTTATTGCAGAGGTGCTGAGCAGCAACTTTTTCCACTATATTTTGTCACCATATTATATGGCAGCAATCTTATTCCCACGAATACCATAATCCAAACGGCTGAGGTTTGAAGGGACCTATGGTGGTAGCTAAAGACTCCCCAGCTAATTAACATGCACAAATCTGAGTGACCAAGAAAACAAAGAAGCTGCATCTAAAGTTACCACCCAAACTACTCTTTGCAGATGGTTGTAGATCCAAAACCCAGTCACTCTCTTCTATGATCACCCCCAAAAGAAACAAGGAAGTAATCAGAATGTGGTGGCAGCATTTCCCTAACAAAGATAAATTTCTTATAACTGGTGACAGCCCTTTGATGGAGAAATAATGATGGAAAGGAAAAAAGAAACTAAATTGAGTTTTAAACAGTCATTCATTTTAATAACATGAAATAAAAATGCCCTGGAAAGGTTGGTGGTGTGAGTAAGCACCAGAGAGGAGAGAAGACTGGTCAGGTGTTTGCTGTTGGATGTGATATCAAGGAGCTGCTAGTAAGACCACCATAACTGGGGGAAATCTGTGATTTTTCGCTGTATGAGAATTAATCCTTACTGCCCACCTCACAGGGAAATTATGATCAGGCAAGAGGGACAGCCTGGTTGTAACCATGCATCTGCACTTGCATAACACAAAACAAGAACAAAAAAATGATGAAAGTTATGAAACAAATGGCAAACAAATAAAATTAATGAACAATAAATACCACATACTTTTCCAACCACAATTATAAAATAGTCTATTTCCTTTGCCATTTTAATTTAGTAAAATTTTTATAGGGCTCCATAATCCCAGTTTATTATATTTCGACATAACTCTCCTTTAAATAAATTTGGAATTCATGAGAGCAGAATGTACAAAATGATTGACACCAACAATAATTCACATCAGTCTTTCCAGTAGCAGGGAATGCTGCTAATACAGCTGTTATCTGCAGATTCTGGGGAGTAGTTTTGATACTCTAATGTCAGAAGTCCTAATAGTTAGTGAAGGTGAACTCTGTCCACTTGGTTTTTACCAGTATTTCACAAGTAGCTTCTCACTGAAAGATAGAAAGAATATGTGTGTTCTGGAGCTGGAATCAGTGCCACCCAGCGCTGCTCCCTGACAGCCCAGACAATGCTTGGGAAACCGCCCCCTTCTCTTACATGTCAATTACAACTTTTCCACAGAAATAACCTGTTCCTCTTCCTTCATGGGGGTTCTTCCAGCACATTTTAGTGACAGTACAAAGTAAACTCGGCATCTGTCTCCTGAAGAATTGGGAGTTGCGGTTCCTCGGCCATTGGGCATTGTTATCACCTGCGGCCTAACTCAGTTCCTCGCCTCAGGGCCTGTGTTTGCCACTGACCACTGCGGGCTCGGCCGGCGAGCCAGCGGCTTTCACACGGCACTTCCGAGCAAACGTTCAACCAACAGCTGCAGTTTAACACCTATTGCACTCTTTTGCAATTACTGTAATTTTGCATTATTGGTGCGCCCGCTGGAGCTTTCACTCCTCGGCTATGTCGCAACCCACTGCTGGCACAGCGAGGCGCGGCTCTCCAGGGCACTGCGCACCCCGGGCGGCTCCCAGGGGAGGCGTTCGAGGGCAGGCCCGTGCCGGGCAGGGCAGCTGCAGCAGGGGCCCCGGGCTA
>NW_005054304.1:2627517-2650987 GCF_000277835.1 Geospiza fortis | reverse complement strand
CGGGCAGCGGGCTCGGCCCCGGGCAGGGAGGCGGCAGGGAAATAAATGTGTTACCTCATCGGAAAAGTGTAAAAGTATGGAAATCACGGGTGCCAGGGGGATGGATCCAGGCTCTGCTTGGTGGTGCCCAGCAATAGGACAAGAGGCAGCGGGCAGAAACTGATGCGCAGGAAGTTCCACCTGAATATGAGGAAGAACTTCTTTACTGTGCAGTGACCACACACTGGAGCTGATAGCCCAGAGAGGCTGTGGAGTCTCCCCTGCTGGAGATATTCAAGAACCATCTGGACACAATCCAGGGCCATCCTGTGCTCTGGGATGACTCTGCTTGAGCAGGGAGGTTGGACCAGATGACCCATTGTGGTCCCTTCCAACCTGACGCATTCCGTGAATGGACAGGCTGGAGAAGTGCCATGGTGCTGCTGGACTCATTTGTCCTGCTGCTAAAGCCGTAGTGAACTTCAGAGGAACAGAGCAGTGTTTCTTTCTCCTTCTGTTTCCGTAATAGTTGGTGTTTGAACTGTTGGTACAATTCTGAAGAAATTCAAGTCAGCCAAGAGTGTCAAAGTGACAGGGGTAGGTCAGGTTGGAGGGGACTGCAGTGGATCACCTAGTCCAACCTCTCTGCTCAAGCAGGGTTGTCCCAGAGCAATGGCACAGGATTGTGTCCAGACTGTTCTTGAATATCTCTGGCAGGGGAGACTCCCCACCCTCACTAGACAGTCTGCCCCAGTGCATGGTCCCTGCACAGTAAAGGAGTTCTTCTTCATGGTCTGGTGAAACTTCCTGGGTATCAGTTTCTGCCCATTGCCTCTTACCCTGTTGCTGGGCACCACCCAGAAGAGTGTGGCTCTCTCCGTAAGTTCATCCCAGAACGTAGATTTTGAAACTTAGTACTAATGCTGGCATTCATAAAGATATTTCTGTCTGTTTTGGGAGAATTTAGTAGAGCATCTCTATGGATAGAGAGGCTCCTCTTTTCGTGCTGGTGGCACTGTAACTGTGGTATGTGAATTACACACACATATGATCACATTGCTTCTCTAACAAGAAGTAAAATTTTAACCTTAAAATATATGTCTTGTTCAATGTGATATAGGTCTGTGGCCCTGGAGGTAAGCTTTTTCAGGGTATAATTTTCAGGACTTAATGATAGTAAGATCTGTCTTGAATGTGTTTAAAATTTTCAGGTTTGAATTCCTGTTCTGATGCATAATGCATGTTCAGCATAATAGGTGTTTCTATGGAAGTTTATACCATTAAGTCTGATACTTGTAGGGAACTGATCAGAAGTAAAACCAGAAAACAACAGGAGACATGGGATGTTGATGTAAAGTAGGGGATCAGAGAAATGATTCTCATCAAAGGAAACTGAAAAGAGTCTCCTAAATTTCTCAGGTTTTGGTACTTAGGATTATTAGTTGTTTTTCAGAGAGCTTTGATTTAAAATTTCAACCTTGTGTTTTAGCAGACATTATGGTTTTATGTGTCTACATCCATATCTGTTTCAGTTTGTTAAATGAAGACTAATTGATTACTATTTGGAACTTGATTTTAAAGCTAAAGAGACTTTAAATCCACAGGTTTTCAGAAAGTTTATAATGCAGCACTGAATGAAGACAAGTTCCATACATAAAACAAGGAATCTGTTGTGGGTTTCAGTAAATTAAGTACTGGGCCTTACTCTGCTTTTGTGGAATGTTTTGTGTACTTGTAATAACTTGAGAGTATTAAGACTGAAACTTTGATCTTGCAAGGTTGGAATTCATACCAAGGCATGGTTTATCGCTGGGATATTTCTGCTAATGACTATCCCAATATCTCTCTGGGGGATACTGCAACACTTAGTCCATTACACTCAACCTGAATTGCAGAAACCAATAATAAGGTAATATTTCACATTTTACCTATGCTACAAATATTGGGTTTAATTCAGACTAAAAATACCTTTAGTAATGTAAAATGTTCTTTTGTTGTTGTAACAGGATTCTGTGGATGGTGCCGATTTACAGTTTAGACAGTGTAAGTGTTCTCTTGCTGTTACCAGCTCAATCGAATTCTGTTTGTTGTGGGATTGAGGGAAAACAGTGTCAGGCAGAATCAGTGCTGCATCCAGGGGGTAGTCCTAGAAACTTCTGGGCATTATGTCAGAAGCATAGCTCTAGTCATACCACATTCTTCTTCTGGAGATTTGGGGTTGCTTTTGATAACCTTTCTTAACCCTGTCCTTGAGTATCCTTTATGATGGATGTGGAAGGGGGTTTGACAGGAGCTTGCTTTTGGCCCTTCCATCTTAAGAGCAGAAGTGGAAACAGGACTGATCCGAGAACTGCCTCAAAATTCAGTGCTGTACCTTCCTTACCCAAGTTAGGCTTACTACTAGAATTCTTTCCTGAGTTATGCTGAGTGCTAAAATGATTCCTTTTTGGTTCAGGGGACAAAGGATAACATCCTTTGTGCAGTATAACAGCACTGTGATAGTCAGAAACTGAGAGCTCTGACAGGTGATCCATAACCACAGTTTCACTAAAAGTAAAAAGTCGGGTTTTGGTCTGCAGCTCAGCTGTGTGTGTTATTTTGTAGCTGTAGCATTGCTCTCCCCTTAGCCCTGTTTGGTCAGTGCCTGCTGGCTCAGGAGCTTTCTGAAGCAGTGTTGTCGTTGGGATCCCTTTTGTCTTTCTCGCACATAACCTTTTGTGTACCTCTCTTCTTGCAGTGGATAGCTTTGAAATACCCCAAGATTGCAATATATGTGGATACATGTCGAGAATGCTATGAAGCTTATGTCATCTATAACTTTATGGTTTTTCTTTCAAATTACTTAACCAACCGGTACCCAAACCTGGTGTTAATAATAGAGGCGAAAGATCAGCAGAGACATCTGCCCCCTCTCTGTTGCTGTCCCTCGTGGGCTATGGGAGAGTGAGTATATCATGACATCTTCAAGCTCTAGGCTGTGTAGGCAGATCCAAACATTTTGTTTTCATATTTAGCAGCATAACAATTGCTGCTTGATGGAGGGAGTTATGGTTTGTATGTGTTTGATCAACTGTGAACCTCTGCTGAAAGCAGCTGTGGGCAAGTGACAATCAAGCTATAAAACATCCTGTGAATTGGACTTAGTTACTAACATGCATGGATTGACTCAGGGGGTGCTGGAAAAACTTTCTTATTTTTACAAATATTAAAAAACCTCTCCTGGAATCTGCATCTTTTGCTATTTGCCAAAAACCTCATGTGGAATTGGGAGTAGACCAGATAGACTGTTGTTTTTACTTCAGATGAAGGGTGAAAGGCCTTATGCATCTATACTGTCTATTTCTGAATGCTTAAACTGATAAAATCTCTCTCTCAAGAGATTTTGATTTTGATAAAGCTGTTTGGGGAGAGGGGAAGGGAAGGTGGGCTTCAGTGGTCACAGCCTCTTTATACAGTTTGCCATACTGGGCAAAGAGCTTTGGTTCTCTTAAGTGTTTAGGGCAATTATTATGATTTTTAAGTCTCTTTCATTTAGACTCAAAGTTTTTCTTACATCAAACACAGCAAAAATTGCATTCTCTTTTTTTAGCCCAGCCAGAAGCTTTTCATGGCTAAAATAAGTGAATCATTGAATATTTACTGTCATGTAAATATCCATCTCTTTTGTGTATTTTGTGTATACACACCATATGATGCAACATCTTAAGTCCTGGATGTAGAAGTTGAAATTACCATCAAATTAAAATTTAACCTAGTAAACCTACTGAGAATAGGAATCATCCATAAGAGAATTGTATTTAAATCCTTGTACAATGAATTTTTTGTTTGTCTTTCAGAGTTTTATTATTTAGATGTAAACTGGGTGTTTTGCAGTACACTGTTGTCAGACCATTTACTACCATCATTGCTTTGTAAGTACACTGATAAATAATTAATATTGATCTTCAGGATATGATTTTGAGTTACACTGGAAAGAATTGTCATGCCCTTTGTATTGGATCAAGGCAGTTTGAAAGCAGACTCGTGTTGCATGCTAAATGGGTCCCAACAATTTGAATCAACTTATGATTTCTTTATGGCTTTTCTATAGCAAATGACTATTTGCAGAATTGAAATCATAAATATTTAATGCCAGCTTCTGTAATCAGTGGGATAGGATGTGAAGTACTGTTGGGGTGGGAAAAACATTTTTGTTATCACTTAATTTTTAGATTCTTTTTTCCTCCTCCATTTTTTTCATTGACTTCAACAACTGAGAATTTTTAAAGGCAGGCTTCTTGTAACTTCTAAGATTTTTTTAAACTTTGCACGTGACAAGCTTGACTGTGTGCCTTCATATCATACAGCCTGTGTTTGTAAAGGAACAGTAGGCAGTGAGGCATGATGATACTGAAAGCTTAATTTCATGTGCTTTGCATTGATGGTCATTACTGTTAATTCTGTGAAATTAACTGTGAAAAAAGTTGCTACTCACAGTGAATATCCATATAAATATTTCTATTTTTTTATATATATATATGTATATGTATATGTACGTGCTGTTGGAAACTGATTCTTGTGCAGGCCTTCGGTGCCCATATTTGAGTACCAGAAGAGGTTTTGAATTCTAAGGATTGCTTGCTATAGTGAAGATGTAGTACTTGAGGGAAGTGATCTGTTACTCCATAGTGATTAATTCTAAAAAATCTTCCAGAATTTGTGAACTGGTGGGAGTGTATGATGAAGGAAACTTCAGCTTCAACAACGCATGGACTTACCTAGTTATACTTAACAACATGTCACAACTAGTGAGTATCAGGAGTACATCTTTCTGCTCTTGGAATTCATCAGTGTTATGTGAATCTTCTATGAGAACTGTTGGCAGTAGTTGTGTAAATGTCTGGTAGTTCTTACAGGTAGAATATTTTCTATTTTAAGTCACAATTGCTGTCTGTTAAATATTATGTATGGAAAAACACTGGAAAACCAGATAATCTAAAACTTTGTTATTTTTACAATGAAGCTCCATTAAGTAAGCACCTTTCTACCCCAAATTATTTGATGGGTGAGGTGGTATGGCCCAGGCATTAGAGCTGCAGGCCTGCCCCTCTCTGGTAAGAGATGACTTCACTTGCCCCCACAGCTTCCTCCCAGCACTCATACAAAGAATCAATATGTTAAAAATCCTGGGTTAAAAATGGTGATAACATTCACAGGAAAAAATGAAAATGGTGTGTGCAGTGCTGAGAGTCTGGCCTACCCAACACCTTTTCTGGTTGGGTCAGCTGTCAGATAATGTCAGGGTAGGATGTCAGCCCCTGAAATTGAGAGTTTCATTTTGGGATCCATGGATTGCTTTTACTTCTCTTGGCAACAGTAGCAGGAGTCAGAACATCATAAAAACTGGGATCATTTGGAAATTCTGTCCTCCTCTTGCTGCCACCCGTGTTTGATGGGTCACTGTCACAGAAGGAGCTGTAATTGCTTTCTGCTGTGACAGCAGTCCCAACAGCAGCACCAGCTTCTGTGTCCTGGTTGAAATGACTGGAATTTCAGGAATAAAAAAAAAAAAAAAAAGCAAGTGTTTAAATCAGAAAGTCTTTTATAAAAAATTACAGATAGCGTTTTAAGGTTGTCTCATGCTATGATACATATTTTAACTGTAGAGATAGTGTAACACAAGTCCCTCACAAAATAAACATGGATTTGAAAGCTTCCATTCATTTTTCTTTTCCTTGTCAGTTTGCCATGTATTGTCTGGTGCTGTTTTATAAAGTACTGCGTGAGGAACTGAACCCTATCCAGCCTGTTGGCAAGTTTCTTTGTGTGAAGATGGTAGTTTTTGTTTCTTTCTGGTAAGTGGATTTTTAACTTGTTACTTCTTGCTCTCAGAGCAGATTGTAGAAGAGCTAAAAAGGCTGGATTTGTTACTGAAGTTAGAGGGCTTAGAATGTCTACCCATAACCTTAGTGAGCTTCAGTGAGGGGAAGAGGGTACTACTGTGTTGGAGAGGGTGTTGTTCATTTAAGATTATTTTTTAGGCTTGCTCTTTTGTAACATGATTCTCAAGAACACAACTTATTTTAGACTCCTTACTTGAAGTTATTTCAAAACTATTTTTTTTCCTTTTAAAAGTAAAAAAATTACTTTTTCAAAATACGTTACTGTAAGTTAAATAAAAATTGCTGTTTAAGCGTTGCTCACACTTAGCTGCTAATGAGGGAGTGTATTTGACTATCAGAGCATTACTTTCTGAGGTACAGCACCATCCTGAAAGAGAAGGAACTTGTTCTAATGACTAACTGGAGCAACAAACTCTTCTTTAGTTTTCTGTTCTGGGTCAGGGATGAATGACATCTCCCGTTAAGTTTGTTTCCTCCTCTTAAAATCCAAGTTTTTTTAAGATTCTTCCTATGTATACATATGACCAGATTTGCTTGCAGATTTTTGGCACTACTGTTGCAATTCTAATACAAATACTTCTTATAATAAATTCTCTTTATAGGCAGGCTGTGCTCATTGCATTGCTGGTGAAAGTTGGTGTTATTTCTGAGAAACACACCTGGGATTGGCAAAGTGTGGAAGCTGTGGCTACAGGCTTACAGGTAGGAGCAGGTGGTTATTTCTGGGGAGAAATGGTTATATGGAAGATGCCATAGCTGAACTCAAGGAAATACTTGGAAATACTCAAGGAAATAACACAGGCTTGATTAGTAATGATTTATTCTAAGCTGGGCTAAGTTTGAGTCAATGAGCCCATGTGAGTTTTATGCTCAACACTTCTATATCCATGGCAGAAGGAATGTGCCCCAGTGAAATATGTCTGGATAGCTTTGCATTTCTTCTTGCAGGTATTCATTGTAGAGCTGCTGCTTGTTAAACTGTCTGTTTAAGTGAAGTCCTGTATGTATGGCTCTCTGAAAGCTGCCAGGAATATCCTGGTGGAAAAGTAGCTGATGTCAGTATCCCAGGGCAATTGCAGCCTTTCAGTTGTAGAAGAAACCCAGAACTATTTTTCTCCAGTTATGAATGATTAAGTCAGTATCTCTGTCATTGCAGGATTTTATTATTTGTGTGGAGATGTTTCTGGCTGCTATTGCACATCACTACAGTTTTTCCTATAAACCTTATGTTCAAGAGGCTGAAGAAGGCTCATGCTTTGACTCCTTCCTTGCAATGTGGGATATTTCTGATCTAAGGGCAGATATCTCCGAACAGGTTCGAAATGTGGGTAAGTAACAGGATTTGTACAATCTATCAACAGCATCTGCATTTCCAGCTTCGTGCCACACTATTGCCCACCGTTATAGTAGCCTGAGAACATTCTATTACCTAATCAGTGGCAGTTGCATGCCTAGAGCATTTCATGGTTTATCTGGCACTTTCTTCTTTCTGGAATTCCTGACTGATTTAGAGTCTAGTTTTTAATTTTTCTTTTAAGAAGAAAAGGTTAGGTGTTTTTCTCTTAAATGGAAAGACATACTTTTCTTTATTAAAACTAACAATGCCCATGTAAAACTAATACAAAACAAAGACTTCTAATTTAACATGACTGTTTTAGAGTTGATGTGTTCAAAGACTAGTGTTGGAAGGATTAAAAAACCTTTTCATTTTGCATAATTCTAGGGAGGACAGTTTTGGGCCAGCCAAGGAAAATGTTTTTTGCTGAGGATCATGAACAAAATGAGCATACAAGTTTACTGTCTTCATCTACTCAAGACCCAATTTCTGATGCTTCTTCAATGCCATCTTCACCCATGGGTCACTATCAGGGGTTTGGACACACTGTGACCCCTCTCACAACACCGACGACAGCCCCTGCAGTGGATGGGATTTTTAACCCTTCTGCCAGTCAGGATGCTGAGGAATCACCTGAACTAGAGAATAACTTAGCAGAGAAAGCTCTGGATAAAAGTTAAACTTGCCTTTTCTTTGAATGTGTCAAGGAGTCATTACATACTTGCCACACGTGTCCTGTTAACATGTACTGTTAAGGATGGAAGTTGAAAAGCTTGAGAAAGCTGCTGCATGGACAGGAAGAGGATATGGTATGGCTGTAACTGACATCTGAATCCAGAATCTATAATGGATGTGAGCATCTGTGAGTACCCCATGGATATGAAACACGCACACTGTAAAGGTTTCTGCATAAATTTCAGCATCATCTTAAACTGCTAAATGCTTCCACATCATATCAAAATTACACTGAATTTCATTAGTGCAAAAGAAACATTTAAAAAAAATCCTCTGCTCATATAAAAATGAAGTGCAAGTACTACTAGCAATGGGAAAGCCTAATTTCAGGAATGTATTTTAAGGAGAGCAGTAGCAAAAACTGTTTGTGTTAACTTTGCTTGTCGTAATGATGGTTAACTTCCATAGCCAGTGCTGAATGGAATGTGGGTGAAATGATAGCTTCTGTACAGATGCCACCTTCTTCCCATTCCTACATAGCTAAATAAAGTCCCTTCATGAAGATAGTTACTACCCAGCATTAGTAAAGAAGCTCTACAAAGAAAACATTCCCTGCAGGCCTTGCTATCAAAGCCCATGCCCAGATCATATGGTTGGTGTATCTGTTGTCTTTGAGGCTCATAGTTTGTAAGTCTTTTATATCCAGAAGAGACAGCCAGGATGGTAGGTTTTGGATTGATACTTTACCTTGACTATTCTTTTCCCTAGCCTTCTGAAATAAGAATAATGGTTACTTACCTTAAAATACATGGAGGGGAAATGAAGGATATCAAAAAGTAGAAAACAAAACTGATTTCTTTATTTTGGGCTGCAGTAAGTTCTTTAACACTTAAGTTTTTTTAAGCTGTTAAAGCAGGATATCTTGTGTCTGTAGTAATTTGTGTTCTTAAATTTGTGTCTGTGTGTGATCGTATTATGCTTCTAGTATAGCCTGGATTCAAATGTAATAGCTATTTTTTCCCCCAGAGAAGACCTTTGCCGAGGTAAAACTATGTAGTAATCTAATACTGGAGTTACTAGGACTAGATTTCAGCCCAAGAAGCAGTACACTTTTATCAAAATGTTACTTTGCAAAAACTGACAATGTCAGAGAGGCATTGTTTTTATCCCATTATCAGATTTTTACTATTATTGCATGTTTGCAATCTGACAAAAACAACCAAACCAGTAGAACACTCCTTTTTAAATGACAAGATCTTAAGTTTCTTTTTCAGCATTGTTAGCATTTCCAGGATAAATGTTTAACTTCTGGCTGTCAGTAAATTCATCTTAAGTGCTTTTTTTGCAGTACTAGTGTGATGTAAATATTGCGCCTTACTCACTAGGCTGCATATTTTATAGCTGAAATATGTACTTGCTGTATCTGAAGTTAGTGAGAAAGTGAAAATCATGATTTTCAATTTGCCAACTCATTGCCTTTGTTGTAAATAAGCAATTAAAGATTTTATTTAAACAGTTCACCTTCTATCAATTTGATTTATTATTACAGTAATTTAAGAGTGTGAATGACACATGACTACAACCATCCTCATAGAAGAAGAGGATCTTAAGTACAACTGCTGCAAGAGTTTGTGCTTTCAGTATTTCATGGCCTGTACTGTTAAAGGAATTCTTGTTTGGGCTTATGAAAAATCAGAATCTTTTAATCCATGCTTGATCCCAGGTATCACCTTATGCATGTACCAGCTTTGCTCTAAAAGGAAACAACTTGTACAGGTTCACAATGCATTGGGACCTCAGTGCCCACTGCAGCCACTACCAGAAATAACCTGATTTCCTGCATCTATACAGGTAAAAAGGGGCAGGGGTAGGAGTAATATCTGAGGGAGCAGGGCTGCTGCAAGCAGAGTAGCTACTCTGCTCTAGCTCTCCAAAAACCTCACTCTGAGGACATTTTTTTTAATACTTGAAGTTATGTCTGTTTGGTGTCAAACGGGTTCAGAGAGGACTTTGATAGGAAAACAGCTATTTAAATGTCTTGGTTAATTCTTTCAGGGTATTTATTGAAAACTACTAAGTTATTATTATTTATTTATTTTATTTGCACAATATAATATTCCTGCTTGTTTGTTTCTTTCTGGGAGAAAAGTTATTTTTTTAATTGCAGCAGCTTATAGGATTGTACCTTTCCCTAGAAACTGCCATTGAATTTAAAAAATAAATACAAATCTTGCAATGATACCTACCCTGTCTTTTGAAAACCACTACCACAGTATTCCACAGCAAAACCTATCACAATTACATAAAAAGTTAATTTGCAAATAGTTCATTTTCCTCTTAACTGTATTTATTCGTCTGTTGTTTTATGCCAAATCTCCTCCCAAGTTTTTTAATCAGAAGTCTTGAGGATTGCTCTTGCTTTACTCAAGGAGACTAGAATGTCATTCGTCTTGAAGCAATTTTCCTTTCATCTTAATTACTCAAATCTTAATAAATACACCTAACCTACTCTGTAAGGTTTTTGTTTTTATCAGAGGTCTTCTTGCACAAGAAACCTAAACACTTTTCTATACAACTGCACTCTGGTGAAATCACCACGTACCTGCCAGGTTTAGTTGTGTCAAACTAACTTAAAATTTAAGGATCATGGTTTTGTGTTTAAGAAACACTGGATTTTTTGTAGTATCAAAAGCCTCTATCCTACTCTAACTCACTTGCATTTCATTATACATTGTACCCCTTGGATAAAGGATGGTATCCAGTTACTTTATCTTCAGAAAACATTACTTGGTGCCTCTACTTTGGAAAAAAATAAAATGGAGACGTTTCCTCCACCCATCCAAAAGCAGCTTTATTACAGCAATTTCTTGGGTGCAGGTTCAGCTGAGGCTGGGACAACTCCATCTCTAACAGCCCCTGAAGTTAAACTGAGTGGACTTTACAAAAATTGATATATAGAAATAAGTTAAACTATCTGAAGTGTTTGACTTAATGAAGAGTATATCATGACTCCAGCAGCCCCAGAACTTATAGAAGAATCATTTTTGGATGGCTCATTATACTGGCTGCTGTTAAGCCAAGATCACAGAATTGCCTCTTCTCCATTAAACAGACTGCACAGTAAAAAGCTTAGCTACAGAAAAATCTTGGTAACACTCTTCCTCCTCTCTGCAGAGGTAGAATCAGTCCTGAGTGCAAACCTTTTTTTAGTCTTCCATTTGTATACAAATTTAGGAGGAGGAACTGGTTACCTGCATTACACCAAGATGTAATGCTGTAGAAGATCGTCGGGAGCACTGCAGAGACAGATGTATTTTATACAACTTTCTACAGATAAGTTAATTCCCATTGTATTCCTAGAAAAAATTTTCTGGGGGATTCTAAAAAGTTTACCAGTTTTACCTTCCATTGTATAGCTTGAGTTACCCAACAGCACTCCTTTACAGCTTTTTAGAATGCTCTGTGTGCAGCACTAATTTGTGATACTGCAGCTGGAATGCTGTTCAGACCTCCCACAAGGGGAACATCTCAATACACTGATGTAGGAGGCTCCGGCAACTGAGAAGTTGAATCACAGTCTGAGAAACAAGGACTCTGTCCCAAACAGCCACAGCTGTTTATTGCTGGTACAGGTATCTGGGTGCTTTTTTTCTCTCACTACAGCTGAGCTGGTAGCAGAACTCTGTCCCAGTGCTGCAGTCACTACACGAGCCAGCAATCAGGTTTGTGCTGCAGTGAAGACAATACCTCCTCTAGCTTGGTAGGATACCCTTACAGTACAAATTCTAGTCCACCTGTGGAACCTAAGTATCTCTTATTACAGCAACAAATCAGCCTTTTTCATCAGTAAATAAAGTTTAGACTTTATTACAAAGTAACAGCAGTGTTATTCTGAACATTCAGTTTATGCATAGGTAATTAAGCACAAATCACGCAGGACATTCTTCACCTTTTAACTGTAATGCTGATATTGCTTTTATGGTGTTGGACATCAAGTACAAGTTCATCTCCAGCCTGAACTGGGATGGGCTCATCCAGAACAACTGCAGCTTGTTTCCAGTGTGAGGACTCATCAGATGTGTCCAAGCTATGGTCTTCATCTAGATGGATGTGATACCAGAAGGGAATGGCAGTGACCTGGCCGGACTTACAAATTTGTACCTAAAAGTATTTAAAATAATGATCAGTTATACTACTTTGTTCTTTGAAAAGGAAGTAGTTCAAACCATTTCAATCCTTTTCAGACACACCTGTAGGCAAATTCTGTATTGAAATGTTTAGCCCACAGGAGCAATTAAGAAACAGCTCTGCAGAAGAGTAGTTAAATGCACTTTTGGCCCCAGAACTCACCTTCACTTCTCTGCTGGGGCTGTTCAGCAGAGGGCTCATGAGATCCAGCCTTAAAAGCTCTGCTGGCTTGCTCAAGGGTACACAGGGTAATGTGGAGAGATCCAAATACACACGAACAGGTACCTGAAAGTATAGACCAGAACTTCAAGCAGCAACAGCCATTACAAAGGGAAAAGGTAGTAAACTTAATCATAACACTAAAGTTGCCAGGAATTACTGGAATGGCTATCAGAGATAGACAAAAGGCAAAATACAGCCCTCTAATCCCTTTTGAAACACTGGAATATAGTTGCCTGGGAACAGTAACTGCACAGTCATTCTTCTGTACAGTAACGGGGACAAAACTTCCATGCCAGTTCTAAAACAAACATCACCCATTTTATTTTATCTCAAGGTCCCTGTGTGGTCACAAAAACCTCAACAGTGTTTTTTCCTAGTTCACACCAAATCTAAACAGCTAAACAGCTGCAGCTTTGAAACCATGCCTGGAAGCCACCCACCAGCTTCCTACCTTGAACTGGTTGATGAAAGGGGCTATATTAAACCCCAGGGTTGGTTCTGTTCCTTGAACAGCACTCTCCAGCAACAGAGACTCTGATTCTACAAGCACCCCATATACCAACACATACTGTGGGAAAATCTTCCCTCCACTGTGAAGCAAACACCTGTAAAATAAGAGGGATTTCACCTGTAAAGCTGATCAATCAACAGTAATAAAAGAAGAGTAAATACATTTAAGAAAGGCACACTAGTTCTTGCTCTGAAGTCAAGTGCTCCTAGGCATAATGTGCCATCACTAAACACAAAGGTTAACAGTAAGGTTTCCCTAGGCCCACAGAAGGGGATAAATCTATTTCACACTTAGTTACCCATTTCCATTATTTTACTACTTCTCTGCCTTCCTTCCCACTCCTCCTGCTGTGAGGAAGAGCAGCTTTGCTGCTGCCTCCCTGGCTGTTCTCACACCACGGGTTTGTCTTTTAGCAGGACCAGTTTGTTCTGACAACCGTTTGACATGTACATGAATCTGGGCTTTACTAAACTTGGACTAAAAGCTACCTTGGTTATTCTTTGTTATCCTGCACCCTTCTGACAGACCAAGGAATATGATCATCCATATTCTTTTATTCTATTAAAAAAAAAAAGGAATCTGAGATGGTGAAATCTTGATGCTTTAAAAAAAATGTATACAATGGTCATGCCAGAAACACTGGGAGGTTCAATCCAAGGAAAAACCCTTTTTCTACAGAAGAAACATAACAGTAATTACATCGTTACAAGGAATATTCTTAAAATTTTTCAGGTAATTACAGATTCCTAGGAATATTTTTGTCCTTTTATACTGTACCTGGATATTGCAGCCTTTTCCATCACTTCCTGCTGGATTAAACCTGATGTCTCTATAACATCCAAGATAATAATACTCCACAATTTGTCTGATTTGGGTCTCTGTAGCACCACACTTTCTTCTTCTAAGTGGCTGAGCCAAAACTCTAATGTTTCCTTAGGGAAATGGTTTGCTTCTGCAATGACATGAAGTGCTGCCTGATGCTGATCTTTCTCAACAGAACTGTAGGCTCTAACTGGCCCAAGCTTGCCAGCTATAATTGGCAGGATGGAGAAGCCTTCAGATACATCTAAAATGTACAAAGCATCAGGATCCACACCTAGAGAGCTCGTGGTTTGATTCTCTTGGAGGTTTATCCCACTGCCATGTCCATCAACGTCCATGGAGTGCAAGTCCTTACTTGGATTTAATGACAGCAGCACTTTGCTCATGGCAGCTTTAAAGCATTCGTGGTAAGCTATGTCATTCAGCAGGGCTATTTCTGTGGATTCCAGCACACACACTGGAGTGCTGCCATCCTGTTTGGTGCTTGTCTGAAGTCCAGCCAGAGCATTACATAATTCAGCCTCATTGCCCAAACTCAGTGTATCCTCTCTGTCACTGAAATCCATCCCACACTCTGAAGGCAAAGAAGAAATCTTCTGGATCTTCAAGTAGCAGTCTTGGCAGCAAACTTCCATCATCACAGTATCTCCAGTCTTCACAGAATAATCTTGGCAAAAGAGCATTAAAAAGTCGTGTCAGTTACAGACACATCACGGAAGAGCCTTATGGTGCTTTTAGCAAACAAACAAACCAACCCACCCACCCCAATATCTCATTTGTTTGTATCTGTGCCACAGTATGAGGAGATCAAACCATCAGAGTGCGTGCAGAGCAGGCTGACCAAGATAGAGAAAGGCCTCAGGGGCAAGGCTTATAAAGAGCAGCTGAGGGCACTTGTTTTGTTCAGCCTGGAGAAGAGCAGGCTGAGGGAAGATCTCATCACAGTCTAGAACCCCCTCAAGGGTGGCAGTGGAGGGGAAGGTGCTGATCTCTCAGAGACACCACGTGAGGAAATGGAAAGAAGCTGCATCAGGGAAGTTCAGATGGGACATTCAGAAAAGGTGCTACACCCACAGGATTATCAGTCACTGGAATGGGTCCCCCAGGGTAGTAGTCACAGCAGCATGCCTGCCAGAGTGCAAGGAGCACCTGGATAATGCTCTTAGACAGGTGATTTAATTTTAGGTAGTCCTGCAAGAAGCAGGAAGCTAGACTCTATGATCCTTATGGGTCCCTTCCAGCTTGAGATATTCTAAGATTCTAGGAAACAGGAAAATAAAAGGTGGGTGGATAGAGAGTAGACACTGTTAAAAATTACACTGCCAATGCCTGTACGTGGAGGGTATTCAAGTTGAATCCCACATGGGGCAAGGGGTAGGTAGGAATGTTTAGTTTTGGTTTTGTGGCAGCAGCAATTCCTACCTCACCTTGCCCCCCCTTCCTCTCCTATGTTGCTAGTGAGCCAGTCAGTAGCCCCACTTTTTGGAGATGCTCCACAATGCATTAAATTCAGTACAGAAAAAAACCCCAACTTCATGAAAAGCTTTCTCCCAGACCTCATCTGCTTAACAGCAAAGTCCCACAAACAAGCCCTGATGAAGAGACTGTGCTCTACAGACCAGAAACATGATCAGGAACCACCTCTCAGCTACTTGCTGTTGAACTTCCAGTCCTATTTAGACTTTCTAATCTCTGAGATAAGCTAACTTATCAAAATGAAAAAAAAAGCCCAAAATGAAACCAAGTTAATGTAACACAACAAGCAAACCCACAGGACATACCAAGGAGGCCCTGCACAGGATACACAGCCTGTTCCCAGCAAGTTTCCTCACTGGGACTTGTAGAGAGAGAATGCTCTTCATCAAGCTGCAGTACAAACCACACCACAACAGCATCCAGTATTCCCCCTTCAGTGACTGGCAGGCTGAGCTTCCAGGGCTTTCTAGCTGCCAGACTTTTCAGCTCCTGACCAAAGCAGAAAGAGAAAAAAAATGGGGGAGTTTATTTCCATAAATAAAAATTGGTTACATTAAACTAAATCGTCCAAAATTTCTGCACCAATCCATGAGGGCACCCAACAGAAACAAAGTTACCAAGCCTCTGCAATACCAATTACCATCATTAGTAGTCATTAGCATAGGAACTGTCTTCCCACATGCAAGAGCCATTTCCCTCATGGACAGCCCGCATCCGTGAGAAGCAAACATGCAAACATCTAAGAACACACATTTAAACCCACTGAAAACTGCAAGAAAGACTTCAGACTGGCAGGGCTTGCCTTACAGAATGAATAAAAACAGAGTCAGGCTTTTGGCTGAACTCAAGCCAATGCTCAGGCACATGTTTCACTTAAAACCTGTGTTCACTCAGTTCTAGAAATACTGTGTACTGTGAATTTGCTCAAACACAGGCTTGCAGACTCATTTGAAAAACAGGAAGTCAAACATCTTTGAGGGTGTTTTATCTGCTATTTGGGCTATCTATGCCTTGTGTAAAACCTCAGGCATGTACAATCTCACTACTGGGAAGACCTAAAGGTCTATCCTAAAGGAATCATTTATAAATTCCCCAATAATCTACAAAGTTTTGAATATGTAACAGGAATAAAGTCTTTTTCCATGTACAATTTATTTTTCTCAGGAATTACTTTCTGCTACCAACATTCACAAGCACAAAAGGACCAGCACTAATGTTTTAGTTCCAGCATAAACCAATTAACAGGAGGTCAAGCACAAGGGACCAAAGGTTCTCTCAGTCACAGCCATTCTGCTTAGTAACACCCCTTCCAAAACATTCATCAACTTCCTGATCTGCTTATGTCAACACTTGTTCTCTGTACATTTCAATCTTAAAATACACATGGCAAAAGAAAAGTTCATGTCCTGCTCTGAGGACAGGACTAGCTGTCACATGCTGGGTTTCTTATTCTTCCCTCTTCATTCTGTGCTCTCCAAGAGCTTGTCTATCCCTCTTCTCACAACTGAGATGGCTGAGCAATGGGCAAGTTAAAATTACCAAATGATAACAAAGTTCACAGTAAGATGTCACTGCTCTTCAGTAGAAGAGCTCTGCTGCCAGGCATCCTTTTGGTGTCTCCTCAGCTAGTGAAGGAAAGAGTAGTCAGTTGAAGCTTTGCTGGCATCAAGCCCCTTCAAATAAGACAGCAAGAGCACAAGCATGCATCTGGTTCTTGGTTTCTGGCAATTTGGAGAGGTACAGAAGTGTATTTGATATTAGAAGTATTCTTCCTGGTTATTCCTCATCAGCTGCAGGCCCAAGGTTTTCACCCAGGGGGTTCTAGTAACTGCAGTGTTACATTGCCATCACTTAAAAACTCATTTGAAGGCTTATTTGAGCATTCCCTGCTCTCTGCCATGCTGCTTAACCCATACTTATTTCTCACATTTGCCATTTTATAAACCTTCTTCTCTTATTTATGCCAATTACAAACTTAAACAGCCGTAGCACATCAGGATGGCAATTTATCAAGTAGTCTTGTTAAGAGAGAGCAAAGGAAATAAAGCAATGACACAGGAATAGGCAGTAAAACCCCAAAATTATTTAATGCCACACATGTCCTCTGAATGAGAAAGACCTACAAACAGAAGGAAAATCTACAGCAAAAATGCAGTGATTGAATTTCCTATGTCTTGATCCACAATTTCTCACATATTCCACACCACAACTTCTCATGAAGGATTAGGAAGAGCCAAAATCTGTAACTGTTGGCAAAAGCAGAGTTCCTTTAGGGCCTGAAAGTGAGACTGAGCTTTAATTACTGGCTGCAGAGGTAAACACTTCCCCTGCCAGTGGCACTGATCTGCTGCCAACAAACAGCACACAGGAGTACCCGGCTGGGCGCAATGTAATTACAGCCACACCTCATTCCCCTGCCTGGGAGGGACTGAGCTGCTGCTGCTAATAACAGCAGTCATAAAGTAATCACCATAAAGCAGCTGCTTTTTTGAAATTATTATTATTTGTGGATTTTGACTTATTATTTCTCTGAGCTGTACTGATGTCTTTGATAGCTCCTATAGCTCAGTTTGAAAAACACGGTTGTACTGTATTTTAAGCCTTCTTCTCAGTTCTGTCAGTTTAGGCCTAGACAGCACAAGCAGAATAAATGCAACATCCCTCTAATTCTTTGAAACAGTAGTTTAGAAAATAGGTCTTATGAAATTACCTTACTAGTGCTAAGTGATTTCTTACCTGAATTTCTGTTCTTAGTTGGTAATCCTGCTACTGTTTTTAAGTTTAGGAGAATTTTTTCTAATTACAATAGGAACAAAGAATTTTTTTCTCATTTTTAGCTGCATTGATTGAACATCCAGGTGTGGCCATGATACAACACATAAAAAAACCCCCAAAACAAAAATCCATGCTGAAAGTAACCTACCAGTGTTTGGAACTGCCACATTTGCCCAGTGACAAAGTAACAACAAACAGTAACAAAGGATTCCCAACCACATCAGTGATTCATAACAGAGGCACTTCTTCCTTTTTACTTACAATATCTTAACAGTTCATGACAGGATCACTCCATTAGTCTAACCAAAACTTCAAAGGAGCACTTCTGAAACATGATTTAAAGAATAACACTGTTCTTTACTCTTTAAAATTATCTTTACATGTTTGCCAGCAGGCAGATGCTTAAGAGCAGACATCTCTCAGATGAGAGCAATAGTTTCTTATTGACGCTGGAAGCAGAAGCAACATTAGGTCACAGAGATTGCTCCCAATAGTATACTGAAGAGCCTTGTCTTATTTCATTTTTCATCTCAGGATGTCAGACAAGCCAACTAGGAAAGGCTATTGATTCAGAAACTGCAACTCCTGGCCAAGCAGCAGCCAAGAATAATTTCATTTATATAACAGAATCTATTTTAAGCTCTGACTCAATGCCAGCTCCTCACCACAGGTCAATGAGCAAGAAGCACACCAGAGATCAGCTGTATCATCTTTTTAGCAAGCTCAGCTGCAGGGGCTGAGCTCCTTGCTTTCCAGTTCAGGCCTATTCAGCATACACATACAAATGTATTTTGTGCTAAATTTTAGACTAGATTTTAGAATGCCCTATTACAGAAATACCCTAAGATACAAAGGAGCTGAAGTGTGGAATCAAATGGTTGAATAGAATAATTTCTTCATCTTAACATTTACCCAATACCATTTACATTTTTATGCCAGATGGAAAAATACAGCCTTTCTCCTGACTTCAGGAGCTTTGTGAAGACTGACTTTAGAGAGATAAACTAAGTCAGCTCCACAACTACATAAATCCTTCCTTCCCCTTCCTGTGCTGAGGCTGGCAGCTGTTTGGTCTTATGGTGAGGTAGTTTATGAAGTTCTTGGGCTCTGCCCAATAAACAAAAAAACTCCACTTTCAAAAACAATACAGACTGTCATCTGAGGAATCACATCACCACACAACCAGACAAGCATCAAAACCAGCAGAGGATTTCAGAGCAGCCCTGCCAACTTTGCTCTTGTGAACTGTTCTGAAGTTGAACCCAAAACCAAATGACATATGGGACTTTCACTACTATAAAAAGATTACTTAAGAAGGGAGTAAGAAAAATCATTACCTGCAGATCGTTGAAATCTACTGTCATAACTTGACAGGGCTCTGTGAGGGCTCTGTAACCCCCAGGAATCCGACTGAGCTTCTCGGTGGTGTAGGGCTCCACAGTTTCCTCTGAGCCAGCAGCAGCATATGTGGGACTGAAGAACTGCACTGAATTGGACAAGCATACACCAGCAACTTCTTGCATTCCCACTCTGGGAGTAAAGGCAAACAGAGGAGAAATTAAATTCCAAGTAATTTGACCAAAAACCTAAAGGAAATTCTCCCTAGGCTGACTAATTGTTTTAAAAGTACAGAGTGTTAGAATAGAGAAGTTAAAAAACACTAAAACAATTCTGTGGGGTTTTTGTCATGTTCAGAGCAGCTCTAAAGCACAGAAAATGCACCTCACTTTCAAGAATCAGAACTGAATGCTGTCACCAGAAACTAAAAAAAAGCCCAATACATATTAAGAACTTCACTATATCTTAGGAAAAAAACCCCAATACCAATCAGAGCACAAGCAATGAAGCATAACTTAGAAAGAATGGGACAGAATACAAAGTAGAAGATCAGATCAGGCACAGAGAGATGGCTGTGATATGCAAGATTATCAACAATTGACTGATTATCAACAATTGCTGATTCTCTCTCAGCAAGATGAATCAGTGTTTGATGATAAATTAAACACACTCTTACTTCAGGAAAAAAAAATCTTGTATTCATTCAATTCTGGGCTCTCTGTCTACTTCTAACAACGGAAAAAAAATTAAAGCACGAGGAAAAGTTCGAAGAAAAGTTGTATTAATTGTTCAAGGCAGAAACTGTGCTAGATTATATAAAAATCATGAGAAAAGAGATATTTCTACACTGCTATTTCACTAGGCCTCCTGCTCAGAAAAAACCATCCAAACCCCAAAGCTCTCCTGTTGATTGTGAAAACACCTGAGGAAATGTGAAGGTATGAACATCAGAGTAATTTAAAGAGATCTGTGTAGTTTAAATCTGAGAACAGGCAAGTGTTTTACATAAAAACAGGACTTGTTAAAATAATCTCAAATATTCTTACTGGAGCAAAATGGGATCTCAAACTATAAAGGCAAGAAATTTAAAAGTGACTTTTTTTCCTACAGCATATAATTAATTTGTGATAATCACTTCAGTCCTGCTAATCACCTGACCTTAAGCTATTAAAATGGAACATCAATTCAACAATCCAAAGTTAATAGCAAATTAACTTTCATTGTATTTAAATTTTGTAAGTAATGGTCAATGCCCAGTTTCAAGGCAAAACCTCTTCTAACTGATGAATAATTAACTTATAAAAGAAACTATATTGTGACCATCTACCACAGGAACTTCTTTCTCTTCTGGCCACTGTCCAGGTCTACTGCATTAGAGAAATCACTGATGCAGCCCGGCTGCTTTTCATCCAGTGCACTGGAGCTCCTCTAGAAGTCAATATTTTCTCCAATCTACAACAATATTAATCCTAAACAAAATACCCCAAGTCCAAACCTCTCAGACAGAGACTGTCTCCATACAGCGATAATGTTCTAAAAGATTGGAATAAATACGAAAGTAATTGATACACAGTCAGAACTGGTCTCAGCAAAGAAACTCTACTGTATGCCAGTTCAGAATTAGGCAAAGGACATTCAGACAGATAAAGACAGCTGGGGTTATCAACACTTAGGCTTTACAGGGGTTAGATCCAGGGTTAGATCCTGAAGTGATGTACGGAGCAGATTATAAAGAGGGTAAAATGAGGATAAGGGCCAAGCGTTAATCCAAGAATCTCCAATTCAGAAATCGAGAAGTAATTTTACTATGAAGGAATTAAATTTCTTCAGCATGTGTTAAGAGGCAGGTATTTCAGCATTACTGTAGGGTCAGAAAATCTGAACCCCAAAGGGGTAGGGAGGTGGGGCAAAAAAAAAAAAAGACAGCCTGGAAAAGGGGTGGGGATGGTGAGAGCAGAAATCTTTTTCGTTAAACAGATAATGAGCCATTCAAAAAATAAAGAGTAAAGTTAATATGGTTAATAAAAACAACCAGTCTCTCTTCCCAATTAAAAAATGTGCGTTCAAGCTGTGCTAGAGTTTAAACACACCTGTGATGTCTACGTATCTCTTTGCATTCCACTGCCATCCCAAATATTGTAGCACTTGCAGGAATAACTCTGCCATAGTCTCCAGCACTAATGTCTTGGGTTTTAGGCTGTGAAAACATGAACAACAACATGCAATGAGACAATGGCTTACTTCTACTATTACTGAAAAGCCTAAATTACATCACAGTGAGCCATTCAAGTGACAGTCAAAACATTGCTAAGTTCTTAGTGACTGGTAAAGTCGCTACTCTTTGGCATTCTGTTGACCATTAAAGGACTTTTTTAAATACATTGTCTCAATAAAACCAGGCATCAGCTTTACTCTTCAGTCTACTACTTCTTCTGTGCAACTCTTAACAAAATGCAGATTGAAAAATACTGTTAGACTACAGTGAAACATTCGAGGACTTTTCCATTATGCATCATTCCTGTACTTAACACTAGAGGTCATCTGTTTCAACTCAGTACAAAACAGAAAGTTTCAGCCAGCTAAAACTTTTTTTTTTTAAATGAGCTGGAATCAAGGTGAGGACAAAATAAAGAGAAGTCCTTCCATTAGGATGAATAATAGTTTAACAGAGATTAGGCTACGTAAGACTCCTTGTCATATTAATTTGCTTAATGTACTAGCAAACCCACAAAATATAACGTAAAATCTGAAACCCAGTGGAATTGCTCAGTCTTCCAAATAGGTTCAAATCAGCAAAAATGAATTAATTTTTTTACCAAATTATAACTGAGTGTTCCCAAATGTTACAATGAGAAGTAACTCTACCATAATTCAGCATTTTCTGCCTAGACTGGCTGTACATTTAAAATCCACACAAACCCTTCTGCTGTCACTTACTAAGATGTGGGATAAAAAAGATTTAAAATAAATGAATGAACAGTGATTAAGAGTGAAACATCTGTGATGAAGGAAGGTTACATCAGGGAAACATGCTCTGCAAATATATGTTTACTCAGAACACAGAGCTCACAAAGTACAGTGAAAGTTCTGCCTCACTGCCACTCATCAAAATCAAATTCATGGAGCAAGCCCAGATCATTCATTTTTAGCATACCAAAAGGAATGAAGTATTTAGAAGACAACTGTTTTTCATTCCCATATGTCTGCAATGTGTGCACATGCACAGGTACCCACATCACCTACCTTTGGTTGTAAAAGCAGATGTTCCCAAGCATGTATCAAGCTCTCCACAATTCCTTCTCCAAATAAGCCAGCATCGACTGTTTCTGTGACAACCAAGGAAACTCTAGACAAGAAAATATGATGTGTAACAAACACTCCAGTCAACAATCAATCATTCTTTTAAAGAAAAAAAACCTACCATACCAGTATGAGCTCAGAGCAAAACTTTTACCAAGAGTTTCAGTACATGTGGACAATTTAACTCTTCCAAAAAATTATGTGTTTTGAATTGTTGTCAGAAGTTATTGAAGATGCAGATAAAAGAGAGCAAATATTGAGCAAGAATTTACTGTAAAGCTTCTTGCTCAGCATTTATAAATAAGTTGTGTGGGAAGAATCTAGCCAAAACAGGAAGATGTTTCAGCCTGGGCATACAGCCAATGATACTGCAGAATGTGTATTTTGTGCAATACTATGTACTCATGCATGTGTATAAAAAGGAATTAAAACCCCCAAAACAATAATCAAAGCATAAAAAAATTCTGACACAGACTAACAACTCTAAAAATCTTAAGTCCTCTGGAATTAAATGAGAAAACATATGGCATAATAAAGGAAACACTTCCAGAACAGCAGTAATTTATTTATTAATAGTTGACATCTAGTAACTCATTATATACACTAAAAGGATACATGTATTACGGTAGCTCAGCTGATTAGGGAAGCCAATTAGGCAAGGCTTGATTGGCCCAAACCAGCAGCTTCAGCATTTCAGATCATGAGCCTGTACCATCAGAACTTATCAAATGTTAGTAACTCAATCCTATTCAAAGGCTGCAGAAGTGAGTCACAAGATCTTAAAAGTATAAAAGTGTGTTAAAATGACTTTTATGACATAGTAATCTAATTTTTTCCCCGTTGCTGCAATATCATTACATATGCCCCAAAGCTCTCACCATCAAAGAATTAAACTCCTTAATTTATGACATTGTTGGTCTACTAATAGAAATTAGGATGATCTGAAGAACGTGTTGTCATTCCTGC
>NW_005054304.1:2623967-2627481 GCF_000277835.1 Geospiza fortis | reverse complement strand
TCCTGCTCCTTAAACACATAAAAGATACAGAGAACTTTCTCACATTTTGAGCAATATCACAGAAGTGTTACTTCCTGTTTAGGTCACAAGACATTTCCTATTTTCTTGAAATGATGAGCAAACTCAAAATACCATCAGAAGAGAAAGCAACAACGTACCTTTCAGGTATGTGCTTTGGAATTTCTATATCAAGTGACTTCAAATGCAAAAGTTTGATCTCTCTTTCCATATTATTTGCTGACACCACATCACGGGCAAGTTCATACATGGTTTTGGATAATTCACAGGCATAGACAAAAGATGCTCCCGCCTTTTTTGCAAACATACTGAAAAACAAGAATCAGGGGTTTTCCCCTCCTCCACATCTGCTTCACATTTCTACCAGTTCAAGTCTAAAAACCATCCTTAGATTAACTGGTATCTCTTGTGTGAACACTGATATTGCACAAGTTGATACCCCCTTGATATGTTATCACAGCAGAAAAACCACCACATTTAGTGTAAGGACACTCCCTCAGCTATGCTGAACCACTCTTTACAGTCAATATTCAAAGACAGGACAAATAACATTACAGCTTCAAAACCCATGTGAGTTAATTCAATTTCAGCAGCACTTACTGGCACAAAAAGCATCTGCAACAAATAACGAAAAAAGGTTCAAAAAATACTACTCCAGACTCACTGGCTTCTGAAAGCTTCTCTTGCTTTTTTAATTTCTGTCTCATAAAAGGATCAAAGCAGTTATTTTTTCCACTGTCAGACAAATTTTGTCAGGCAACCAAGACTTTCCTACTAAATTCCTGTGAAATGTGCATTGTGGCATACCTCAAGATTCCTGTTCCCGTTCCGATATCCAGGACAGATTTGCTCCCTGAGCGCACAGCGCTCTCAATGGCCCTGAGGTAGGTGAGGTTCCTCTGGGCATCGTTGAGCATGATGAAGTGCCAGCGCTCCACCAGCCAGTTTGCAACGCGGTAGAAATTCTCCTTGGCGTCGGCAAAGTCGGGGTTGAGCTTCACTGCTTTGTGGAAATAGCCAGCTGCTTCGTCTCTGAAGCCCATTCTAAGAGCAAAAGTGACAAACAAATGGAAAGTATGCATGCAGCTGTGAACATCTGAGGGTCTGTAAAGAGGTCTTATGTCAGCTAAAAGACAACAGAAATATTTTGTGTTAGTTAGAAAAATTATCTTTAGAAACAGCACCATTATTTTATGAAAAAGAATGATTTATAGCTTTACATCAAACCACTGTAAAATACCAACCCAACTCAGAAACACCATTGTGTGCACCAACCTTCATACACTACTGCATCTTTTGACAAAGTAAAATAGGTTTTATTTACAAGAATTCACTGCATCAACATGACAGCAGCAGCTCTGCAATCTAGTCTCACAGATACTCAACTCAAGAGAATGTTATAAACTCAAGAGAATGCTATAAAACTGTGGGTGCTCTATTTAACTGGAACTGGATCCTGCAAAATCACCAAATTTTGAGTTGCCAGCTTTTGCATTAAGTGTCAATTTTGAAAAAGAAATTAAAAGAAACCAAACTGTGAATCTGAATCAAGTTTTAATGATACCTACAGCATAATCTCAAATCAGACAGCACTGAAAAAAGCCCTAAATCTATCAAATATTTGTATATATTTTAATACAATGCTCAGAGAGGTGTTCCTTTAAAACAAAGAAATTACAAAAAGGAAACCTAACTAAAACCACCTGGAGTATGATCCATGATTTCAGTCTTAAAATTCTAGCATTAGAAGACCTGAGCAACAACAAAACATGGTGGCTTTTTTTTCCCACTTTCGCTGTGATTAACAACATTTATTTTAGCACTGGCTACTCTTTTTAAGCTATTTAAGACAAACAGATTTGAATGTGTTTGTATTCACAACGTGATCCTTAAAAAAACTGAATATACATCACTGCAAACCTGAAGAGATGTTCTCCCATACTGTTACAGATCACTTCATCACTGGGATACAGCTCAAGTGCTTGTTCATAGCAGTTAAACAGATCTTGAATCCGTGCCAGAGAATCCAGTTCTTCTGCCCATTTAAAGAGAGTAAACTGAAATGTCTCCTAGAAAATAAAGCACAGAGCACTGAAGTGCTGACAGTTGTCAGAAGTAGGGAACTGAGCCTTGAAAACATCTGGAGGTGTCCTGGCATACACCTGGACACCCACACATGAGGATCAGCACCCAGCAGTGTTTACTGAGTATGTATATATTAATGTATCTATTAATGCATGCTCCAATACTAATAAGGCCCTGTTTTTATGAAATGCCATTGATAAACAAAGACTAAAAGAAGATTCTATGAACTCCTTTCATACAGAGCTTATTAAAGAAATCATTGGCCATCCCAATTATTACTTATTTTCCAATTCTGTCTTCAATAAAAGCAGAAATCAGTTACATGTAAAAAATCACAAAAAATTTCATAAAGACCTCAAGAGAATTGGAATAAATAAAATTCCAAGTAATTCAAAGAGCACTTACTTTGACAGCAGTTTTTAACTCAGGAGCTAGATTTAGTACCAGGAGATAGTGAGCATATGCAGTTCCAAAATCCTGGTTCTCCAGGCAATGCTGAGCACTCTGCAAAGATCTGGAAACCAATTCCCGTCTGCTGGCTTCTCGGCCACCTCTGTGGTTAGAATGAAGTTTGGCATTGGAGTTGGGCATTCTGAAGGATGTAAATATTCACTTATTCTAAAAAAAAAAAAAAAAGAAAAAGGTCACACATACTATATACTGTAGGTCCAAACATTTGTACACAAAGTTGACAGATCAAAAAACATTTCAGTTTTCACTGGCATTTAGTAAAGACATCTCTTCTTCCACCAAGTCCTAAAGATTTAAAAACATCTAATCTTTACACTACAGATAATTCCATCAGCTCTGGGTGTTCACCATTCAAAAGTCAAGTGTGTACCATATCTAGGTTAAACCAGGTGTTCTGGAAACAGATTACATTTCTGGCTTTGTAAAATTTATTTTTGTAACAGACATTTTAGCATGTCTTTGACCAGACAGTCTGGCCCACTGGCAGTTTGTGCACGCAATAAATTTTACAGTCAAACACAAAATCTGCAGGTTAAATTTCTTCCCCTTGAACAACAGCATCTTCGTAAAGCAAAGCCTCACAGAGCTAATAAGTTATTTTACACAAGGCACTAGGGCGATTTTTTCCCTTAAGAAAACATTAAAAACAGCGACCAGAACCAATATGCACATTTTTATACTTGCCTGTGTTACCGCTGTAACTCTTAAAGGTACTCAGGTGAGCACGGCTATAGCATGTAGAGACGGGTCCCAAAGCCGAAGAACACGAAGGTTTCGTGGAGAGGGACTGCAAAAAACACAACACCATCACGACTAGACTTTTTTGTTGTTGTTGTTGTTTGTTTGTTTGTTTCAAATAAATAACAAAACGCAGACCAAAGCGCCCCGGGACACGCAGAGCCAGGGAGGCCTCGCCGCTGGCACCGGGGCTGGGGCAGCG
>NW_005054304.1:2618352-2623772 GCF_000277835.1 Geospiza fortis | reverse complement strand
GGCCCATGGCGCAGGCGCCGGGCGGCAGTCGGTGCTGCGGGTAAAGGTGTTTCCATTACCCGCGTCCTTTCTCGGCCCGCATCCGGGCCTCTGGAAGCTGCCAATGCAGCTTGTGCCGGCACAGGGCTGTGGAAGGGATCCGCAGCCATGCCCGGTGCTGTCCCTTGGCGCTCCGGGCTGTTCAGGGCTGCTCGGCCAGCACGGAAGAACCACCACCTTAAGCGCTGCCCAGCGCTGTGTACGCGCTCCCTCCCTCCACTCCCCAGTCACGGTGCTCCTGAGTCTAAGTTTTAATTTTCCTCTTGGTAAGTTCCCGAGAACCTCATAGGAGAACAGCCTTTAAGTCACAAACAAGCTTTTCTTGGACCTTTGATTGAGAGCTCTGCTCGGCAGCAGCAGATCTCGGGGAGCAAAATCCAGAGCTTTGCTCCACATCTCACGTTCCGTATCCTGCTCCCTCCCATGCCTGTGCCACCAGTTACCTTCCCTGTGGAGCTGTCTGCTCCGGGGAGCAGCCCCATTCGGGAACAGCCCCATTCGGAGCCCCGGAGTGCAGCTCTAAAAAGGCAGAGTTCATTCGGTCATGTCCTACTTCTGCGACAGGAACAGGCCGGGGCATTGTTTACTAATTATGAAGCGTTTGGAAGCAGCTCATCTCTACTTTCTCGTTTTAAAGCATGAATGCAGCTCTTCCACGCTTTTACAGCTGTGGATATTGTGTGTGCATACCCTTTTAGAAACAAATGAGCGTTGTGTAAAAAAGCCAGGCCAGCATTTTGAACAAGACGAAAAGAGCACATACGGAGTGGGAGCATGAGTCTCAATGGAACGCTGTAGCAGCTAAACTGTGAGCTGTGCTAGAAAAAACATAGCTGGTAAAGCACTTGGGCTGAATGCAGTCCATGAGCATGTGCAAGTATCAGTATCAAAAAAGTATCGAATACTTCATATGAGGACTGAGCTCCAAAGGAGGATACATATTAAATCAACTTATTGATTGGTACTAACGAGCCGTCATTCACTTTTGGGAAAAAAAAAAAAAAAAAGCTGTGAACTATAAATTAGTTACAGATAGGGAACAACCGTCTCGGACTTTGTCTTAATTATGCTTTCCATCTAGACAATGATAGTATGAGGCAAAGAAAATGTTAGCACCTGTGGGACATCACGAGCGAGAACGAGAGAAAAAACACAATGCAATTATCACCTGTGGTCAGTGAGTAGGAACAAGAGCTGGACTGCATCAAATACTGTAATGGGCATCTCTGGCCCTCCATGGTTCTCCAAACTAATTCAGCTGTATTTTTTGTCAGAGCAACTAAATGCTAGTGGATAGCATAAATTCTTTATAGTGTAGATTTTTAAGCATAAATGGAATAGTACCGTGTGCTAATTTGACCCATTTGTGAAGATTACTAAAATATGGCAGTGTAAAATCCTTGAAATTCACAAGAGTCCATTCATTTCAAAGGCTGGGGAGGATACCTCTTAATTTCATACTCACAACTTTGTGATGGAACACTTTGGGAAATAATGGCCCCAGGATACAATGCTTTGTAACAGTGACAAAACATATAGCAGCTTTCTAAAATAATTTGTTGGGTAAAGTTTGTGCTGTAAAGGAGTGACAGAAAGGAATGCCCATCAGAGATATACATGATTTCCATAATAATCATCAAATTGGCTGACAGTAGAGTAAATAATGTTACTCTGCATTGTGGGTGGTTGCAGACCAGTCTGTTTTTATATATGACCTGCTGATGGACGAGAGGAGAGGGAGCATGCAGCCTCGAGGTATCTCACATATGCATCAGATCCCTAAGGTCTTGCAAGTCAACAGTGATGACACAATCATCAGCAAAATGGGAGTTAGAAGGAAACTCTTTAAACCCTCTGTTAAACCCATGTCAGAGGTAAAAGTGCTTAGACAAAGACAAAAAAAATTCCTTGGAAGGCTGCTATTGTTAGTGATGTTTTGAACAACACAGCTGTGTGTTGGAAATGGTGGGAGCTGATATCAATTCTCTGTAACAAAACATCAGCAAAACTGAAAGTTAAATTCACTAATTTCTAACCCATGTCTCCTTAACATGCAGCCTGGAGACAAAATCAGCCACACATCAGAATATCATCTTCCATAAAAATCAGAATGGTGATCTGAAAAGAGCATAAGCAAGGTAAGATGGAACAAAACATATGATATGCTGGTGTATGCCTGTTGTATAAAATGACTTGAAGAGGGTATTTCCTGAAACCATGCTTGCAGTGAATGTCAAAGGAAAACAACCAAAGCAAAGATAAATACAGAGTTTATGGACAGGATATTGCTACAGCTTCACATGGTCAATCTATGTCATAGTCTCTTAAAAGAGGCTACCAGAAGGCTGTAGAATTTGATGACCTTGAGTAGGGAGTGGCAGAGAAGAAGAGATTTTACTGATATAAAGCCACTTCGAGCCTTAATTAGTGGTAATTAGTGGTAAAAGGGCAACAACTCCTTTTATTGCTCCTTACATAGGTAATTGTTGTGCATAAATAATAGCTTATTATTTCTCCTCAGTGTCCCATCTTTTGTTTTAAATCACAATTCTGCTTCTTCAGAGTGTGACAATATTTTGAACTGGTGGGTCAATTTTAGGAAAACATATATTTAATAACTGGTGGTAGGAATCTAGCATGTTGTTTTGATTAACTGGATAAAGAGTGTAGAATTTCAATTTAGTAGTGAGTTTGCTTTCTTGTTTTATTATGTAAATAGAAGTTGACTTTCTTTATTCTGGGAAAAAATATGTTATTTTTATGTATTTGAATTGGACTGAATGCTATTCTTAGCTACAACTAGAAAGGAATACATTTTTACTTCACATGTTTGAGGCGGGTGGACCAATTTCGCCTGATAGGCCTGTCATAGTAGGACAAATCTAAATTTCAGATCTCCTGGGTTTTTTTGCCAGCTAAAAATCCCCAGGAATAAGACAAACATTCAATTTTAAAAATAATTTTTATGTCAGTGCAGGCAACTCCACACAAAGCATGGGACCCCACTACTTTACAACACTTCAGTGAAATTATAATAGGGAAATTAAAATAACTAAAAACAGCTAAGAAAAATATTATTCTAACTTTAATGCTGAAGACAACTACAGAACAAAGTAAACAAACTATCCATGTAAGGCATACCTATACTTGAAATGCTGCTCCAGTAATCTAAACAGAGATAAGGATTGTTTGTTATTTAAGGTAGTTTTCTTTTTCTTTTAAAACTGATTTTTGAGTAGCATAGGAACTTCTCAGCTAAGTAATATTAGAAAATAAGTATCAGCAGATAATGTGATCTAGCAGGTGGAACACTTGGCTGAAAAACTGAACGTTCAGGATCAGCTCTGAATAGCCTCTCCTGGTCTGCTGTGATTTCAGGCAGATCATCTATAGCATCTCATTTGGAGGGGCCACACTCATTTTCAGACTATTTTCAGAAACCACACTTACCCATGAGCTTTCATGTCAAGCCCCTTCTCCCTGGCCCTGTCTTTACATAATTGTGTTTTCTTACCACCCTTATCTACATGAACAATGAGGACATTATCGTGCTCTTTGATCATGAAATTCTGTGTTTACTCACTTGGGCTCTGTGATTGCTGCCAGATGAGTAACACACATCCTCAGTCTGGTTTCTGAAGCAGGCTCTGAAGTGGATAGGTTTTAAAAAACCCAAATGTTTGCAAAATTGAATACTTCCCAATATACAGCTTTATGAACAGGAGTAATTAAAAATGAGATTTGTAAAGTGGCCACTTATTTCCATACTTGACTTCTCCAGGTCAGTGCATAGGGTCATACAGAAAAAAGCTTGATAGTTACACCACCAGTTATCTTCATCTCAGAGATGCAGTCTGGGCTTTACTGTGGGCCCAACAATAATACATTTAATTGGAGAGGGAATCCAATTTGCCAAAATACAGAAAAAAAAAGATTGAATTGACTCCCAAAGTAGACACTCATTACTAAAATATATATATCTCCCAATCATCTGAGAAAGTCCCATGAAAGCACTCTGAATTGCACTACTGTTAAACCATTGAAACCATGAATTATAGCTAAATTATAAACACAAATATAACTATAAGCCTTTTCTGCCTTCCTCATGAATTTCCTCACATTCTTAACTGAAAATCCAGTGTTGAGTGGTCTTCACAAGGTCTTGCTGTTGCCACAGTTCTTGTTCACAAGACTGTAGTAGTTTATTGAATGAAGACATAAAGGTGAGTCTGTATCCCCTTTACAGAGTACTTCACATGCGGACACAAGCAGGACAGGGTGAGCTACACCAGCCTTCTCAGCTGGTAGACAGCCACCACCACAGCCAATTTTGGATCAAGCAGCCCACAGAGTGCTGCTCTGTGCATCCTCCCTCTGAGAGCCTGCTCAGCCCCTTCCTACAGCTCACAGAGATTTCCATGAGGTGCAGGGGGCCCAAAGATTGGTACAATCATAGAACTATAGAATATGCTGAGTGGGAAGGGACCCACCAGAATCATTGAGTCCAACTCTGGCCCAACACAGGACATCTTAAGAATCCCACCACGTGCCTGAGAGCACTGTCCAAACGCTTCTTGAGCTCTGTCAGGCTTGAGGCTATGACCACTTCGCTGGGAGGCCTTTGCAAGTACCCAGCCACCCTCTGGGTGAAAAACCTTTTCCTGATGCACAATGTAAACCACCGATGACTCAGCTTCATGCTGTTTTCTCAAGTCCTGTCATTGGGTACCACAGAGATCAGTGCCCACACCTCCTCTTCCCCGAACAAACAAGTTGAAGACCACAATGAGGTCTCTCATCAGTCCCCTCCAGGCTGAGCAAACCAAGTGACTACAGCCGCTCCTCATATGGCTTCCCCTCAAAACCCTTCAACACCTTTCTTGCCCTCCTTTGGATGCTCTCTAATAGTTTAATGTCGTTTTTATACTGTGGCACCCAAAGCTGTCCCCAGCACTCGAGGTGAGGCTGCCCCAGTGCAAAGCAGAGCAGGACAATCCCTTCCCTTGATCGGCTGACTGATGCCCCCCAGGACACGGTTGGCTCTCCCGGTTACCAGGGCACTGCTGACTCACATTCAACTTTCCATGGACCAGGACCCCCAGGTCCCTTTGCACAGCGCTGCTCTGTTCCCCAGGCTCCACACAGAGCCAGGGCTGTCCCGTCCCAGGTGCAGACTGCCGCGCTTGCCCCTGGCGCGGTTGGTGACTGTCCATCGGTGACTTGCCGCGGTGTCCCTGTGGAGCACAGGGCTCTCTCGGTAGCGGTACCTGCCCCCGTTCTCCGCTCGGGGGCGCCCGCGGCGCCTCAGCTGAGCCACCTTGCCCGGGCACCGGGCGCACCGGGGCGGCCCCAGCGCCCCGCCCGGCGCCGCTGCCGCGGGC